>NC_057786.1:5673362-5783442 GCF_014825855.1 Bombus pyrosoma | reverse complement strand
CTTCCACTTCATCCTCCCTTCCAGATACTTTGGCCTCTCCTCTTTGGCTATGTTCCTGTAGTACCTGTTGTACTTTGATTCCCTTATCCTTTTTCTCCTCTCTTCTGTTTCTCTCCTCCTTCTTTCTTCTACTATTTGGTCTCCAGTCCAACTTACTTGCTCCCCTCCTTCTTCCCTTTGTGTCTCTCCGTTTCTCACCCGTGCAATCATATTATAATTTTCATTGTTAAAAGAAATATTCATCTCGAAAGAATTAAAACTGTCGTTCGTTTAACAATACAGTAGATCAATAACGATCTATACGGATGCACACGCTACTTGCACAATAAAAATATCGATATCGATATGAAATTAGCAACGTACATATTATAAAAAGAAGATAATATTGAAGAAATGTTTATGTATAGTAATATAATAATATGTATAATAGTAGAACATTTCTTCGTAGTAACAATACAATTAATAATACAAACAGAGAAAGACATTGGATACGTAGGTGCATACAAATCAAAGAAGGTACGAGTGAACTCCAGGTAGAAAAATAATTTAAAAAATAAAAATTATGGATATGATTATATAGGAAGTCGCCGTACCGACGGTACAAATGATGTGGAGGTGATTTTACACGAGAGAAACAAGTTGCAAACATAAAATAAATTAATTTTGCTTGAGGCTCCGTTTTCGAGAAAATCAAATTTGAAAATTTGTTCGGTACGTGTGAACACGGCCAATTACTGATTGGGTACAAACATACAACCAACAGAAGATTGAAAGATAAAGAATATAAGTGAAAAATATAGAATAGAATTTTTCCGTTTAAGGGCTTATTTTAAAAGTCATAGTCAATTTTCGAATTTCGCATCTCTTCGAAGACAATTTCGACTTATTGTTACACGCGGAATAATCTCTTGTCGATTATTCGCTGCTATCCAGTCTGGAAACAGCAAAGTTTCGGTATACTTGAAAAATCTTCAAACTCGATTGTCTCAGAAACGAAACTTGGAACGAAAAAGATTTATTCTGCATTTTCGACTTATTGTTTCATGTAGAAGCGCTTATCTTATTTGTCTTACCGACAATACTGCAGGATACCCTGCGTAAAAGTGCGAACCATTGAAAGGACTCAGCCGAATAAGCGTAATAACAGTGCTGCTATACCAAATTTAACTTGTAATACATCGATCGAAAGAGCTTCCTAGGAAAAGCATTTCGACAATGTTTTAGCCCCTTACCTATATTATTTAAGTAGTTATTTACTTAAACATAGTTTACAGCTTTACTGCTTGATATCCTTTGTTATATCTTATAAAAAATTTGGCGAAAAATCTGAGATAGTATAGCCATGGCGTTATGCCGCTGATACAATTTATTCTTTATCGCGTGCTTGATATATCACCTGCTAAGATACTCAGCAAAATCTTTGGTGTTCAGCGAGTAAATTCTACTATCAACGATGACAGCTATAAAGATTAGTAGGAGCTAGAAAGATAAAGATTAGTTAAGATATTTAAAAATTCACCATTTAATAAAGATAAAACTGTTTACAGTTTCAATCATATTTTTTAACTAAGAAGCACCGTTTTGAAAAAACTAAACAGATTATGAGATGATAAATATGACAGGCAGCCTCTACTGTAAAATATAAATATTGTCTAACTAGATCTAAATTTAATAACTTCAATAAAAATGTGGCATTTTGAAAGCTTCCTCTAATTTTTTGAAAACAGGTTGTAGGATTAAAAAGCGTGAGAACGTTGCCAGACACGTGACACTATGGCTACAGTGTCTCAGAATATTTTCGTAATATCTCTTTTCATCTGGATCTTTCAAATACGTTATTCTTATCTATGAGTATAATTGATTATGACAGGTATTTATGGCAATCTATCAAATATCGTGCCATAGAACAAGTTAGTATTAAATGATCGTGTATTATTTATAGACTAAATATGTTATATATCATGAAATTCGTGATATATTGCAATTACGTTCACATTAAAAAAATAATCAAATTTGATTTCAATATCTGCAAATGTCAGTAGATTGTAAATCAGCGATACTGCAGCTAATGAGTACACAAAACAGTATTATAAAATAATTAAATTCCATAAATTTATTACTATCTTACGAATCTTGATACGATCACAAGTTCTCAGTAACAATTATAACAATTATTAGTAACAATTATCCGTGGTTTGATTTCCAAATTTTGTGAATCTGTTTTCTACAATTATAGTTTCGGTTTGGGGTAAAATTATATTAGATTCAATACTTTCGTTTATTTCTGAATATATTTATATTATAATTGTAATATGTGTGTGTGTGTGTGAAATGCGGTTTACAAAAGCTTCACAGGGAAAGTTATAAATAAAGTGAGAAGAGTCGGTTAAGGTAGACAGAGGTAAGTGACTAGGAGAGACGGAATTCTTGAAATTGGTATGATTGATACAAAAGATTTTGTGTTAATTGCTAATATATATATATATTGCCCTCGAACCAGAGTACACACGGATAATTAGCTGCACATTCTTAGCTCGAAAATTGAGGAGACCGGTGAAGAATAGTTATTGTATGCATTTTAGTATGTATTTCTTTATTATAAAATACATTTCCGCCATTGTATTTTTACCGTTAAACTATTGTAGTGAATTATCACAGCCGACAACACAAAAGATAGAGGAAAATATCCTGCGTCATACTCCGACATTACTGACATGAGATAAAACGGAAAACATTGTGGCCGGAACTGCCGCACCACGTGATATGGCAGTGATGTCTTTAAGAATGTCATCGATTTAATCTAACGAAGGACTTCAGATGATATAGAATTGTTCGTACTATGTAATTAACGGCTTATTTTTCTAGTTAAGTCTCGCATTAGTAACGAAACAATTATTATAGAGCTTTTATCGTACCTAATAACTGCACAAGTTCGTCAAGACCGATTGCGATAAATACAATATCAATCTTGTTTAATCTAGCTTAATTCTTCCGCATATATTAACAGTAGATAAAACAACCAAGTACATTTACAATAAATTTTTGTATTCAGATCCATAGATTTATATTGAACTTAAAATCTTTCTTTAAATCCGAGTGAAATATTTGAGAAAATAATTAACGAAAAAAGTTATGTTTTATAATTACACGAATTATAGAAACATAGATAAAAATGTCATACGTTCGCAATAGGAAAAGTATATTTAATTTACATAAACATGAAAAAATCCAATTACACTTTCTTCTATCTATTAGATACAACTACATTATATCAGATTACAGTAAGTTTCGTAATTGAATATAGAGTATGAATATTTATGTAGTTGTAGCAACTTCAGATTCCTTATTTATGGAATTAAAGTAATATTATAAAATAACAGTTGCGCTTACGTTAGATTTGATAGCAAGTAAAAGATTTCTCGTTTATTTAAATATATTTGAATTAAGTAGAATAAAGTGTCCAGTTAAATATCTTTTGATTATTTTTCATTTCCTTAATACATATTTACTTACTTGATTATTCAAAAAGCTGGACATGTTCGTTCATTTGTTCATGATAAACATAACCGGACTGATAACCTTCTCAAGAATTATATCAAGGTATAAAATGTAAAATTTTCCTTCAATTACGGCAAACGATAAACAATTCGGGATGGTGGTGAGTAACAAGAAAATGTCGGAAACTCAGGCCGTGTTTTACCCACCTTCGCTAATGCCTGCTTTTATGGGTGCTTATCCTCCGACAAAGTTGGGTCTCTCCTTATACGAAGGTGGAACCATTGGTTATTTCCAGAATTACAGAAACGAAACGTTATCGAAATTTTCGGTAAGCTTGTTTCCAACCTTTTTAGTTAAAGCGCATGAAACGAGCGCTATTTTGCACCTCCGACTTATTAATCTCTGCGAGATGATACCTGATGTCATTTGTAAATGTTTAACTGTCTGTCACCGTTTTATTAGTTTCACGTGATTATGTGCAATATGAACGGTGATTTGTTATGTCGAGAAAGGGAAACACTTCAAAGTGGTATGTAATAATTGCAACAAAGAATTACATTTTCAAAAGTAAAGTATTTTAAACTTTGCTTTCTTTCCCTCGTTTGTAAATATAACAACGAAAGAAATTATTCTATGTTGATATAGCAAATTCCTCTCATACATTTTATTAACCCTTAACGCTCCAAGAGTGTTTCTCAAGCACCACCGATGTGGTCGAGTGTGCCTCTCAAGCATCGCCGATATGCGGCGCTCTACTCCAAATGTGTTTTTGAATCGATATCGGTAAATGTTTACAAATAGAAAATAATACTCCTCAGTCAGTTACAAGCGATCGGTAAAGGCAGTCAGATCTGAACCTGTTTTATTTTAAACCCATCTATTTTAATCATATCGAGAAAAAATATGAATCATCTTTGTGAGGAAAATACAGATAGCGACGATGACAATTTTGATTTTCGCATCTACAATGATGTTGACTTAGAAAGCAGTTATAGCGACAGGAGTAATAGTGATATTATTGCTCCTGGAAGAAGAAGAAAAATAAGAAAACTTTCATCGAAGTGACGAAAGTGCAGATGATGGAGAGCCACAGAAAGAGAATTAACTAAGAGCACAGAAAGAGAATTAACTAAGAGAAACAACTAAGAGCATTTGTAACGTAAGATCTTCTGTTGGCAGGAAATTTTTAACGAAGATATCATTCCACAACAATTTTGTTACGCCACGAGGCTTACCGTAGGCTTACCGGCGAAATATATACAATGCAATGTATAATGTAGCGACAGCGCATAGTTGTCATCAGAGTTTTAGAAACGTCGATTCGCCTTCGGTTCGTTATTTCATCTACACAAAGAAGGTGGCATACGTGATCATAGGCGCGAACGGTGGCGTGATCCGAGCGTATTGGGGGTCGTCTCCCAGAGAAGACAAAGAAAAAATCGAAAGGGCAATCAGTATCATTTGAGGATTCAAACGGAATGCATCGAGAGGTTCAAACGAATAAAATACAGGTCGCTTAGTCTAACCAATACATCGAGAAATATCATAAAGTTGGGTGGAATTATTGTAACAAATTAATTGTATTCATCGTTAAATAATTTGTGACCTGCTCATTATAATATTAAATATTGTTATACATTAACTCTGTTAATTCAGTGTTAAACTCATTTGAACTACCTCTGTTATCTTAATCGAAACAGGGGAACGACTAATTCGCGGCGTCGATTATCCGAATCGTAGCGAGAATTTCCGCCTCTCGCTGACGCGTTTTCCTCGCGACCGCGTCTCTCCGCGAACGGGGTCGTAACAAATTTGAATTTTCGACTGGTACAAAAACTTCTGGTCCGCGGGTACAAAATTTATGTCAACCTATTCAATACTTTCAATTACGTTTTATTAATGCCGAAAGGGAGAAGGAAAAAGCGTCTTGTTTGTTCATCAAGATGAAGTAATGCGGTAGGAAAACAAACAGTTTCTACTGTGAGTCCTGTGAACGCAAACCCGGTTTGCATGCCAATGAATGTTTTAAAAAATTCCACACATTACTCAGTTATAATTAATATAAATATCGTAATCAAAATTATATTACTTCTGAGATGAATAAAGATTGTTTTGAATGACTTTAATATTATTATTTACACGTCATTTACAATTAAAAGTCGCAGCGTTAAGGGTTAAAACGCTACGTTCTATGTTCTATACGTTTGATATTGTTTAAGGTACAAGTATTATACGTATTTACGTGTATATTGTTTGTAGATGCTACCATACGAGTGGGGAATGCAAAAGACTCCGTATAGTCCACGACCTGATATTGTCGCAGATACAGTGCGACGCAAAATAAATCGCGAGTTAACCGTACTTTCAAATGATATTTCAACAATCGACAATACGCGTATGAAGGAAGTTGATGACCTATTCAAAGTAATACTCCAAATTTCCTTTTTTCACTTTATTCGCATTTCATTTTCTCGAGGAAGAAATTTTCTTTTTAATCAGCTCGGTGCTTTTTTTTATCTTCTTTATAATGTTTTTCACAATCTGCTTAACTCTTTGTTTATTTTATCGTAGTTACATTTAAGAGCCAGAAATACAGTAAGATGATAGTAAAATTGCGTCTATACGAAAGTGACAGGGAACAAGCAGTTTATATAGCTGAAATGCATATATCAGGAATTAATTCGTTTTCTCTACTACTTACGAACTTAAATAAATAGAGTAATATAGAGTAATAGAGTAATAGATAATATATAGTATATAGTAATAGATAATATATAGTAATAGAGTAATTTATATAATATATAAATATAGGTAATAAATGGAGTTCTACCGCAATTCTTCATTACAGTCTTTAATTACGGTACTTAATTTCTGAAATTGTGCGAGTCTAAAGTGTTTATTTGCGATTCTACTTACTAGTGATTTTAACTGATTGCCTTTATATTGATTTATTTTTAGTTTTGGTAATAATGACGTAAAATTATCTACAACAATGAACTCAACTGTGCTATAATCGGACATATATTCTTCAGTGGAGAGGACAAGTCTAAGTTTGGGAAAAATTTGTTTCGTTTAAATAGGATTTAGGAAAAGAGGATGGAATTAAAAATAGACAAAGATAAAAGCGGCGGAAGTAAAATCTGAAAGGAGATGGAATCCATTTGCATTTGCGTGAAACTATAGGGCGTGTGCGTATTTCTAAGTCTACGCGAAAGCAAAGAAGAAACCTTTGAAGATAGAATAAAAGGAAAAGGACATGAAACTGGATGGAGAACGATTTTTTTTGGATTGGATGCTACTCGGAGTAATTAGTTAGAGTTTGCCGCTGGGGAGGAGGAGGGGGGGGGGTTAGTTTTAATTTTTATAGCTTCGAAGAAATTTTGTCAATTTTTCCGTTACTTTGTTCACCCTACGTTAACTTCAGACTCTTTACTGCTTTGCCATATTCTTCTAAGCTTACGAGTTTCTACGTTTTCCTCTTTATGAAATGCGGATACTCGTGTTTGCTCCCGGACTCCTGATTCAGTAGAACGGATCGCATTCATTATGTTGTCATTTAAACGTTCCACAGCTGCATAAATGTCTTTGCTTGTTCCTAGCGATATTACGGCCGATGTTGAGAAGTTGAAGGCAATTTATAACTTTGTTGCGAACAATTTGGTTGGTCTTCGATAATCGTTGAATGAATTGTCGCTACAACAGATGGATGATCCGATAAGAGTTCGAGAGAAAAGCTAACTTGGGTATATCTTCGTATATAGATGTCCTTGATTATAAAATAGTTTAATAGATCAGGCACATTACTCGTATCGATTGGCCAATATGTTGGTTCGTTTGTATCGAGATAATTCAGCCTGTTTGATTTGACGCTTTTAAATATACTCTTGCCACTTGTGATGATTCAGCTGTCCCATTGGGTACGCTTAGCATTGAACTCCCCTCTCACGATGAATTTATTATCGAAGCTAACGAAGATATTATCAGAATCTTCTTTGGAGATAGTATACTTGGATGGACGGTAGACTGCTGACACAGTAATTGGGCTATGCGATCTTCTATCGCCACGTTCGTTGCTTGAAGATAGTTCGTTTTGTATAATACAATGGAAGTTTATACTGTATCACGTTGGATTCGATAATAATTGCAGTGCCAGCATGATCCCCGCTACTCGAACGTTGTGTGTGACATATTTCATGCTCATTTATTTTCAAGTGTTTTTTCTGCTAATACGCGTTTCAGACACCAGCATTACCTTTGTTCCTTGATTGTCTAAGAAGAATTCCAGCTCGTTTTTATACTCAACTGGACTGTTGCCGTTCCAAAGAGCTATGCGTAAGGGTTCCATTTTGGTACGTTGCTTCTTAACTTGTCTACGACCATTTTTAATAGTGGCAACAAGATGCTAATTTCATATAGTTTATCGTTTTTTGGGTTGCACGTGCTATTTTGTATAGTGCTATTATATACCTTTACTTTGTTTTAACGTTGCTGAGCATAGGAGATCATTTAGGAGATAATTTCAGATTTAAGAAACGTATTCTTCTATAGTTCATTGTAGGGTGGACATCCCTTGTAATTCGCAGGATGCTCTTTTTCGCAATGAATGCGTTTTGCAGAAATTTTTACTGGCTTCGTGCACCGTGCTGTAGGATGAGAGTTTGCACATTCGACGAAGCGATAATTATAATCGCAATATCTCTGTACGTGCCCATATCTTTGACATCTTTTACACCGAACCACCTGCCTTTCCTTCTGAAGTAGCTCAATTTTTACTGCAGAATTCGTTAATCGGTTGATGTTGTATGTACAGCTTGATTGTTAGGTTTTTGTTTCAAGTCGATAAAAAATAAGGATAGTGGATTTTTTGTTGTACCGTGGCCTATGTTGCTAATATTAATTACTCCATTACCATATTTCCGGAGATTAAGTTTTATTTCATTTACGTTCATTTAGGTTCATTTAGCTTCATTTAGGTTCACTTAGGTTAGGAAAGAATCTTTTTTGCTTAAGCTGATACGTATGAAAGTTTGCTTTTAGGTTTTCAATTAACTTTGTTAGTTTCCTATAAGCATCGGGATTAAGCGGTAAAATTCTTACGTCGTTGTTGTTAACTTTTAGTTTATATTTTTGTTTATTTACAACACTTGAGAGAGTATTCATTATTGCTTGTATATCGATAACATCGTCAAGTAAGATTGGTAGAGAAGAGGATATTTTTGCGGGTCCTGTCTTCTTGACGTTACAATGCCTTCTATAGAGTCAACGATGGAATACAATAATGCGAATCTATTTGAAGTAGTAATATTCTTTTTCTTCGTTTATGATTGCGTTTATGTTACTCCCTGCTTCTATCTTACGTTTCTTACCAGTGTCGATATGGTTAGTCAGTTGGGTCGAGCTATCTCTCTGCCTATCTAGCGATGGTAGATTGTTATAACGCAGCTTTGATCAAGGATACTCGATTGATCACTTTGAGACATTTGCGAATTTCGGAGTAACCGAATTCGAGAGGCATTAAGTAGCTTGTGATTCAGTAATTCTACTCTCTTACGATTTAACTCAATAAAATGTAGGAGAAATTTCGTCTGTATTTCTTTTCGCGTAACAACTTGTCAGTGCGAAAACGTACACTCACGGTGATTGTAAACTTTACGGAACACGATCATAATGTCTACATGTTTCAACAGCGGAATACGAACTCCTCTTCAATAGTATATGTTCCGAACTTGTATGAGCGTACGACACTATAAGAAAATCTGTATTTCTGACGCAGTTAACGATTCTGCAATGATAGAATTAGAGAGTATTTGAGAAATTCTTTGAATAAACATCTGATAAAACGAAAAACAAAATTTGAAATCCAAGTAACGAAATAATCTAAAGAAGAGGCATTTGTCCGAACAAATAAACTAATTGTATGATTTTTTCAAAAATAACATTTGGCCAGATGAGATAATTTATTATCTTAACAGTTATTAGAATGTATTTGAATAATGTCCAAGCCTGGAGTAAATATTCCACTGGCTTACATTAATTTATTTCTAATCAAAGGATCTTGGTCTAGCATCGCTTGTAGCTACTATATCTACATAATAATAAACATATTACTTACAGGGAGTACAAATTCATCGCAGTCAATATAAAGACCGCACCGGTAGCTTTCATCCTTTAAGTTTCTTTAAACCCGATACCTACATGTATCAGTGTGCACCAGGAATGACGACGTCATATTTCTTGAAATATCCAACGAATTATGTCAAACACAAAATGCCAATAGTTTTACCTCTCACTTACGAAAGGAGGATGCAGACACCATACATTCCAGATTTATCTCTGTCTGGGATATATAATAAATCCGCTTGTATTGCTTATAAACGATAGCTTATTACACGTGTTAATGCTGCTATAAACCAAGGTATTACTCGAGAAATAATCTAAAAGTGAATTAAACATTGTATAAAATTAAAAGAAACGAGATATTTAGGTAAATTATTTGAAATTATATATATTCGAAATATACGAACTTTATTTTATTTAAATATATATATATTTGTCTTATTTGTTAAACGTTTTTTTCAAATATACTCTGGCCGTGATTCTACTGCATTAAAACAGATTTCCTTGACGATGAAATTTTTTTTACTGCCCATGGGAGTGTGTGTAACTTAACTTGACCATGAACCATTTCTTACGAGTATTATTATTTATCAAGTATGAATTTTTAAGGACAGTTGGGTAAACCACGAGTGAAACGATAGAATGAATTAGAAGAAATGTCAAATAAATTTTTTTAGAAAAATAATTCTTTTGGCGAAAAATAAAATTAATTTTTTAATGAGATATAGTATTGTTAACAAAAAAAGAATTTACCCAATATTTAAAGGAGAGTGGAAAATATTTTGGTTTTAATATAAAATGATTATTTCTTGTATGTATATTTGGAAAAAATATATTTTTGTAATATAAAATAGGTATGCTTTATATCCTCGAGAAAAATATTTTTTTCTAATATCGAGCAACTTTGTTGGTTTCATATTTCTAAAAAAATAATTTCTACATAATACAAAACAGGTATTCCTTGTACACTCGGAAAATATCTTTTTAAAATGTGAAATAAGTACTTATTTCATACTTGGAAAAAATATTCTTTTGCTAAATATTGTATGTATATTTAATTATCAGGAAAAGATTGAATCTCTTTTTAGTAGCAGTTTAATTTACTGTTTCCCCTATGAGGTTACAAGACAACCAAATCTACAAATTTCTACAATACTTGCCTGCTCTGTTCCGCAACAAACTCTCTCTCTCTCATCCTTATACATACATGCCATAAATTCCTTTACAATATTTTATATCTATCGATAATATGTGACATTTTTGTTATATTAGATTGGTGGGAAATAAATTGCTAATTATCTTTATTCCAAAAGTTAAACTACGAAAATTAATACAACGCTTTACTAGTTGTATATACGTACATATATATCGCTGTAAACGCTATAAAGTTGAAATATGAATTTGTTTATGTTTGTCTGTCTTATTTGTTGTTATATTTTGGAGAAAATTAAATAATTTTATAAGGCAGAACGCTCCGATAAATTTATAGACATTTTTAAAAAAAGAAAATGATAAAGCAAGATTGTATATTTTGATAATGAATTAAAAATGTAAATACCGATAGGCCATTTATTTTCCACCAATCTAATGTAATCGATACCATTATTATTCTACATATCCTTCTAAGAAATGAACTCTTCTTATCAAATAAATGACAATAAGTATATCGACCTGCATATAATAAAATTTTCGTTTAGCATATCGAAAATTTCTATGTAGGAGATACGATCTAATAATTGAAGCATTAATTATTTCGCTAAGGTTACAAAATCGATAATTATGCGTATTTAAAAGCATACCCCCGACAGTGCTATAAATTCGTATTACCATGAACAATAATATAATAGTAACCATGAATAATAACATTTTTCAGTTGTAAAGCAACATGCAATTGAGTATATTATGTGAAATTCGTTGCAAAGCACATCTATGCGTGTCTTTTTCCGTACGAAACGGTCGATAATTCCATTCGAATAGAATTAATTTGTGAAAATGCCTTTTTGTGAAAATTATATAATTATTACTTAATTATGTAACGATATGCATGCACATGAATTTGGAGCACAAAGTCGTACATTTGCTCCAATATGCATATCAAAGTTACAGAAATAATTACCATAATATGAGCATAATTAAACATTAAAATGAAACGAGAATGTTGACGAGAATTCTGCAATTCTCGAAGCGAAACGTATAAATTCTTCGAAGGAAATGCTTCCCTGTTGAGTGAACACCATCTCTTGAAGTATCTAGTGAAGTTGAAAAAGAAACGTTAGAAAGAAAGCTTATATTATATATAGAATCTTTGCATACAAAATATTCTTTTATCGTAATAAATTTTAAATAGAATCTACACGTATATTCATATTTCTATTTCAAGAAACATTGCCTTAAGAAACCATAAACTAACTTTTACAATTATAAACGTTTTTAGAATTTAACGTTATGTTATTTTCAGGGAGAATAATCTAGGAAATAACAAATTTTATATTACGATTTTCGATCTGACTATCACTTTATTTACTTATTCATTGTTTTGCGTTAGCGGCAGTAAGACTTCCTTTTTACAGAAAATAACTCCGGTATAATTTGTAACAACGAAACATTAATCACAGTGTAGATTTCAATATTAGAAATAACTTGATTCGTTTGCAACTAAATTAAATATGAGAAAAAAATATGTGGCTTAGCGCGCGACAATGTTTTAAAAGAAAAATCTGATGCTGTTAAAATATTACAAGCAGCAATAAACTAGTAAAATAAAGAAGAAACTCATGAATGGAATTTCCTTGCTATACTTTAGAGGAGAAATAAACTACATATTGGTATATAAAGTATACTTTTACTTTCCATGTTTCACAAAGATGTTGAAAAACATATTGCGCATAATGAATAGAAACGTGCGATATACGATACAATAATTAGTACATAAGTCGACTCTTTCAAACGACATATTTAGGAAATTAATCAAATGTTTTTTGTCGCTGTAATACTCTACGTTGTTGGTTTATTGGAAATAATGCAAATCACCGATCGTTTCAAACTGGAAATTAGTAATTTATTACAATTTTCTTATTTTCAGTTCAGTAGAATAGTGTATTGACAAATTTTATTTAAAAAGGGGTACGGTTTAATGGATTTCCGCTCAATCAATGCCACGTACGTTTAAAATCAATCTTTATCAACCTGACAAATTAATAGAGACCTGTATTTTGAATAGATACCGAAGTTTATTTGAAAGGCAAGATTATGAAATTGATCTCATAAATTATCTAAATAGATTATTAGGATTTCGTATTTTACGTTTAAAAATAATTACAAGAAGCAATTGTATAATTTATTGACATATTTAAAAATAACGATGTTAATATTAGTAGTATCAATGAACTTTTTGTAGTATATTTTTTATGACATATTGCTAGAATTTCTAGTTGTAGGATTTTCTCAAATAGCATTTGTGTTTGCCGATCCCTTTTACTTCCAAAAAAGAAACTGCGATATTAAAACTAATAAATTTTATACGACTTTACCTTCGAACGGTTCAAGTACATACCAGAGCAAGTGTTACTCGATCATTTCGGCGTATCATCGACATATATACCGTGTAGAAGAAGTTGCTTGATCAGGAAGCTATAGAACCAAGCTCCGCTCAGATAACGTAAAAGCTGGCCAACAAATGAAAAGTTACGGTACATCGTACACTACGATATTCCCAAGCGGAGAACTCATATGGACCTCCACCCATGTTGAGAAACTGTTGTTTATACGTGCAACGAAAGGGACGGGTTTTCTGAACGGGGCATGATTTCTGATACGCATCTTACACGCGACTTGCAGAAAGCACAGCATCGCCTACTTGCAGCGCAAAGACATCGAAGAACGTCACGAAGCGGACAGAATTTTGGCTGAACGCGCGTGACAACGTATAATCAACGTATAATGAAAAATATAGTCGCTAGATGAAAGAGCATCATATGGGCAGATGTATGGGCAGCTATAAAAGTTGGCATGCGATTGAAAGTTGATGGCAGGGGGAAAATGCGAAACGCAGTGGCATACTCCGGTTCCTGATTTCCAACGTTGTCAACCGTAGGAGCACTGATCGGCGGTGCAGTCGTAGTGGCGAAGGCTGCAAACGATGCGTAAACGGCACGAAGACAACTGAAAGAAGCGTAACGTCGTAATCGTGCGATGGAACCTATTACCTTACAAGCGCGAAAGCGGTTTGAAAAGGAAGAAAGAAACAAATGCTAAAATTGAAACAGAATATCGGAAAATAGGAAGGATAGGTACCTTCGCGCAGTGTTTATGCGCGATGATTTACCGGAAAGGAAATCTCGACCAAGCAAATGCAACACCGTGAATTTGGATAAAGACAACAGTCCGAGCACGCATCGAGTGGCATATGTAATGCGAGGATCCACGATTAAATATTCTGACAACATTGCCAAGTCCGACCACCGGGAAAACTCATCGATTGTTTCGGGAATAACACGAGAATCACGTACAGCTGTACACAATGTCAAATTTCAGTGAGAGCTTATGTGGACAATTGCGCGTAAAATATCTTCATGAATATCTGACAGAAATCTAAACTACGCTCGTAACGTATCTCATTTTTCGCCAGACATTCATGATAGGACGACGACGAACATGTCATTCACCTTTGCTTTAACGGGCAGGAGTAACGTGCTCTCGGCGAAATATTTTCCACCGATCGATCTGACGGATGGCGAGTACGAGCTTGGTCTTGTATATTTCGAGACGTGTAACACGATTCCCAACATCGAGCGTAGCAACGATAAATTTTATTTTCGCGATAAAGACGATGAGATCGCGGTTCAGTTCGTCGGACGGTTCGCACGAATTAGAAGCGATAAATAAATTTCTGAGGCGAAGGATGACAAACATGTATCCTTGGAAAATCAGATCAATGTCCCATTGTTTTGCGTACATCGAACAACGTGGATCTATCTATCTAGGGAATCGTATCCTAACGCCCAATACGTCGCACGTGTCAGATAAGCCTGCAAATATCATAAATGTAAACGTGATTCAAATAGAATGCAACGTAATCACCGGTTCGTACAGTAACTACAGGTTTGTACCCGGAAGGTACCACCTCCAGGACATAGGATATCGGAAACGCTGCAACGAATAATTTACCTAGCGATCGTCGTGCGAGAAATAGATGATTTGATCGTTCGAATCGCCATCTGATCAGAATGCGTAAGACTTTCGAGGAGAAGAGATAACGGTGCGAAGACACATATGTTGACTTAGAATACGCTTCGCTTGCGATCGATAAGAACGAAATAGTATCCTCATCTGCAGCAACAACAATAACAACAACACTGGCAGTAACTCGACGCAAATACTCGTCTCATCGACTACCTGTAAACCTTGCGACCCCTTGATTAGAGAAAAGAAAAGGGTAAAGACGACCAAGTTGAACGTGGGAAACGTGAAATCCCCACAGTTGCTGGGACTAACGGTAATCTGGCGGTAAAAAAGAAAAAGAAGAACAAGAAATTGTATAACGAAGATAGAAGTACACGCTATAATCCGCACGCTAACGCTAACGTTGAGAAACAACGATGGGATAAGAATGCCTATACTACAGCCGGACATCTATGTACTAAAACGTAAAGGTTTTCTGTACGTCAAGGGAAAACTGAGTTTATTGGAAGAGGAGTCGAAGGATACCATTGGAGATGCAATTTTGGATACTAATAGCGTCGCGTTTACATTCGATGAAATCCGTTACGAATTGAACGGTGTTGAGATCTCCTCGGAAGTCTCGGTACAACAATTGCACTGAAGAATCGCTCGAGTCTATCCAGAGAGGGAAATAGGGCACTGGAGAAAGCAGCTTGGAAGTATGTAAATTATACAAAAAGTGTTCACAAAGCGACGACAGATTTCAATTTCCGAGTACCGCTCGACACGTTGTTGGGCTTCTGCGAAGATCACAAACGTGTCCTGATAAACGCATGCCACAAACTCGTTTTAATTCGCGCGATGATACGAACACGTTGTACTCAGCCGCTGCTTTGAAATCTAAATTGAAATTACATAAAGTTCAATGGAGCGTACCGCATGTTAGGTGGAAGCAAAAGTTGGCGTGTTGCGTATTCTCTACAGCAGCGAATCGATCGGCATGGGTTTTCGATACTGGAATCTCCATGAATATCCGTTATTGCAGACAACTACGAAACATATTTGGCTGATAAAAGCAGCGGCGCAATTAGAAAAGCCGAGATACGTAATATTTGCTATGTAAACGTCCCGAAAGGACGCTGCTTCTTTCAACTTTTGTATGTCGACGAACGTTTGACTTTATTTAAATTTTGCAACGTATCCATACGACGATCCGAATCTCGACTTTTTTTTTTTTATTATATTGTTTATTTTTAATTTTACAATTTGTCCAGTGGGACATTAGGTAAAATGTTATAACATATGATTGAATAGCATGTGGATGGTTACCCCCAGCGGGGTGCCATCTTCGCGTTTTTTAGTTTATATCCTTTATGAGATCAGCTGGGTGTTTCCTTTTTAGTCTTCTTTCTATTCTTGTCTCGACTTTGATCGACGAAAATATCCCGTACTTTACGATATGTACGCAAAGTTTCACGAATCTTATTACCGATACGAAAGACTGCTGCTCGATATCACGGACTTTCTACTTCGTCGTCCGTTCTCGGCAAAACGAATCTCTGGAGACTGCAGCGGTTGACGCGAGAATCGATCTTAAATGTTGAGATAACATGTCTCCGAACATCACTGCGCGTACTGTTTAAAATAGTCCACGATCGCATCGTCGAGTACAATCCTTTGACGAACGTCCCTGAAGAAACGTTTTTGAGAGAAAAAGGAAACGATGGAGGTGGTTATCGTCAGCGTCCAAGGATTTGAGCGGAAGGAAGAATTCACGATAAAAGTCATACTTGGCGATAACGAACGATTAGTACACTATATCTTTGAACCGCCGTTTCCACGGTTGAACTTGGACAACAAGGACAGACGTCTATAGCTCAGCTGGTATAACAGCTGGAACGACAGCAAGGTTCCACATAAGAAAACCAAAACGTTATTTGTAAAACGTATAGCGCGCAAAACACGTTCATCCGAAACGCTATACAACACTTGCAACATTGTTAGGAACAAAATGCATACCGCGCAAAGATGTTTCTCCGAAAAGTTATGCGGCAGACGCTACATTCTTCGATGTTCAGACTATTTCGCTCTTCGGACTGAGGTGAGGGAGGGGGGCGGGGGGAGACTCAGTTCTATAATGTTTATTCCATAAAAAGTTTTCATTTCAACAAAGTTCTTCATCATCATACGCCCTCTCTCCCCTCCGCCATTATATTATAGATATGTGTAAGGATCGAGACGCGTTATGTTACGTTAACTATTACTATTAAACCTCCTATTCCTGGAAAAGGAAATTCCAGGAAAAATCCACTACGTTGGAGCCGAAACGATCGTTGAATCCTCATACGATACCTACTCTTGTAATTGTAATATTAATTTTTTGACATAGTACACAATTTTGCTGGATATTCATTTACTCGAAAACACAGTATCATCGGTTACATGGAAAATTGAGTCGGTTACAGGTGCAAAGTAGAATAAATAAAAACATGCTGAGATAATCGATTCATTTTGATGTATTATACGTATTTCATGAAAACACGGAATTCTTGCCCAGTTGCCATATATTGAATTTTCTCGTTGCTGACAGAAGCATGTGGACGAGCATAATGGAGTTCTTCGTAAATCAACTGGCTTTGGTGATCGATTACTACTGGCGACAGCTGACCTAATTAATAACGTTTCTGCGTTATCGTAACGAGTGGAGCAGAGAAGCGGTTTTATAATATGTTATGTTGGGACGGTTTAAAAGCAACTCCTCTCGTATTTACGCTGCACAATTTACATTTTTCTATTTCGACGGAATTAAATAATATGTAATAATAATAATAATAATCGAACTAAAATTTCGTTTATATAAGTGGAGTTTGTATAAACGGAGTTCCACCGTAGCTACGTGCAACTGATTGTAGGTATAAATGAATCGATTAGACTGGGAAACGTAGAGCAACAAACTATTGCAAGGTATGTTATAATCAATTGGAAAATAAGAGTAGAAATAAGCGGTCAAAGGTCCGATGATTCCAATATTTGATTAGTAATACAAACATACATCGCTTCGCACACTTTTTATCATGCAGCTACACATTTTTTCTACTGTCCATTGTGAAAATATTTATTATTCTAGGAAAGATAGAAACGCAAAGCGTTTTATGAAAAACGAGAGAGGAGGTAGCTATATGTAGATGACCCCAAAATTGGCAAACTTGGCAATTATTTACAAAGCTGACGTCTCGCCGATTTCAATCAGCTTGAAATATGTTATCAAGTTTCCATTTCGATGACGGCATGATTTTCATAATTGAATAGTCTCATAATTTTCTTTTTCAATATCCTGGCTGAAGTATCTTCAATTTCGAATAACGATAATATAATATAAAGCTTAATACGAATTGTATCTGTCTTATTATCCTATGCCTTAGCTTGTTGCACAGTTAGCGTTATAGTTTTGTAATCCAAACTTAACCCATTGATTTTTCATGTGAGTTGAAAATGATTATCGAAATTTAGTTAGGTTGGGTTAAAAGAAAAGTATGAACGCTATGAGGAAGCTAAAACCGAACGAGGGTAATATATGTATAAGGAAAAGTTGTTCAGAATGTTGATCTTGGCAACATATTTCAAGGTTATTCAAATCAGTGAGGTTATCGGCTTTGTAAGTAATTGCCAAAAATTGATCAATACATTATAGCATGCGATTGTATTGTAGCATGCGAATTATGTAAATACAGTCCTTGTATCTTGAAATGATTTCTTAAATTTTAATTAATCGTTAAATTTTTGGTGGAAAATGTGAAGAGAGAGGTAGAAACTTTACTATTATGTAATAAAATTTTGTTATTATAGAGATAAGAGTTATTATCGCAAGATTTAAGACAACGGATCTGTTTGTATTCTTCGGAATATGTTCAATTGTACCGTTGTATTGGTCAAATAAAAGTAACGGTTATACCGATAATACGTAGCGGTAATATATTTATCATTGTTAATTGAATGAAACGTTTGTGATGCGCTACGTTGTTCGTTTATCTGCAAAATCAACTCATAGAAGTAAATATTATCAAAACTTGCCATTCGCGCGACGTGTTCCGCTGTCGCCGAATCAATGGTTTCATGTTCGTGCTGGTCGCTCCGTGTCAATCTGTGCACAGTTTCGATCAAATCGTCCACTGAGATTTGATTGTCGCCGTCGAGGTCTGGAAATGAAGGTATTAACGGTGCCGTTGTTCGTACAGAGTTGTCTGACTCTATTCTACCTATCGTTCGAACAGTTCAGTAACCTAATATACATTTCTCTATGCAAGACGCGGAAACGGAATGAAACGGAAATACGTTGAATTTACCTAAATTGAGTCGTCATTGCGTTATCCAATGTAGATCAACGCAACAACACCCTCTTTAGTTCTGTTTTATTCCGATGCATGGTTCGTTTCAAGCTTTTGATCCTCGTGATGAGTAGAATATCATGCGATAAAAAATAAATCTTTATCGATCTTGACCTTGCACATACTTCAATTAATTTCAATTAAGTTTGCGATTCTACATCAATTTGTAAATATTTCGTTGCTATTCGTATATATCTAATTTGAACGATTATAAAATTCTTTTAGTTTCTTTATATTTAGTAACTTAATAAATATCCAATTAATCGTTTATTCATTTTCAATCAGATTTTCATCACACAATAATTAAACATTTGAATAATTATTTGTATTAACGTTCGAAACACGTAGAAGGTTAGAAATCTTAAAACATTAAAATTTTAAACATGTTTTAATTTACTTATCCACTGACACTTTTAATTCCGTATTTGCTTCTGCATGTTTTTCAACGCTAAACTTAATAAGTGCCCATTAGTGTTTCTTATTGCTTCTTTATTCGTCTTTCTACCTTCTTTTTCAATTCGGCTGATTTTGTTCTTCCACTTGTCCGCCTGTATTCTCATTCCTTTCACGTAGCTACGTATGCAGCTATTCTCGACTCTCGCTCGCCCCTATTATTTCTCCGCTTTCACGGGCATTGACGCGATATCGTGTGCACCGTGAAATTAAACGATCCCGATTAACGAAATCGAGCGAACTCCTGATGCGCCTGTAATATCGGATAGGCATTTGCGATCGAAGAGGATTATAAGTCGTTTCTGTCTTCCCCTTGTTTAACTTCATGTTTTAATACGTTATGCTTCAAACCAATTTTGTGCCCAAAGTTCAAAGAAAGGAAGTTGGATATTTCATAATTTAATCCATAGCAATCAACACCTTTACCTCTCTATATGAATTCTACTGTTTACGATTCGATCAACAAAAAAAAATAGTTACCTACTTAGATTCTCGACTAACGTGAGAACAACGCATACGCAAAGAGATTGACCAAATCGCAGAAAATAATAAAATATATACAAGTGAAAAAATAAAATAAAAAAAATAATTTCTATTTAAAAGTGTACTAAAAAGTAGAAAATAATTTTCTTAAGCCGGCGTCATTAAGTAATTCGATGTAATAATGATACACGGGGTAACCTGTATATGTTGAGTACACGCGGTAATCATACACATGATAGGATATCACTCGATTCTTGAATACATATTATTAAAAATAGAAACCTGGTGGACTGGTTGTATTAACCTTGCAATGTATCCTCCAACACTTCTTCTGTGTTCTTGGATGAAGCTAATGACGGCAAGAAAGGCGATTTTCTAATGATTACGAGGTGAAAATGGAAGAATATTTGATTCAAATCACGAGTCCGAGATTTATTTAATCAAGTAGAGAGTCTTTGTAAGTGTTAAAATACGGAAAAACTTTGGAACTAAACTAACACAAGTCCGCCAGTTTTTTATTTTTGGCAATATTTGTTCAATGACGTGATCGTGTATTATTATTATGTATTATTATTGACATGTTATATTGTATGGTTGTGCTGTATTTGATTGAAATCTCGCTTGCAAGATTACACCCAGGCAGACAAACAAACAGGAAAGTAAGCTAAATAAGAACCATTAAAATATTAACTCATCAGCAAAATTAACTGGCAAAATTAAGTGTTCATAATGAACTTGTCGTCTACAAAACAATCGTCAAACTCATTTGAGCGTAAGATATTGTGCTGGGGTGGGGGGAGGGGGTGGTTGCTAAAAGGCAGATCGCTAAATTAGAAGCTTTACTACGATCTATTGTGCTCAAGGCCACAGTAAACGCACCGTGGTATGTGCGAAATGACGAACTCCGCGAAGATCTGAGAATCAGTTCAGTGGCGGAGGAAATTATACACTCGAGTGGCAAATACAAAACCAGATTAGACAATCATCCTAACGACCTAACTACCAAACTCTACACAGTCAATCTACCTAGAAGTCTGCACAGAAGACATACTAATCATCCTCTGTCGCAGTAACAAAACGACACTTTTGCTCACAAATTTACTACGCTTGAAATTGTTGTACATACGGATGCTCTGTCAAACAAGGAAACATCTACATTTACATTTACGCGCTACATTTACAATTATCCGTTGAAAAAATTTTCCAAATGCCCCTATATGTCAGTATGCTTTCGTCTTAACAAGTGATAATAAGTAATAACTTTCTAAATGCAACAAAGAATTGTTTAAAATTTATGCGATTTATTGCCAATTAATATTTAATTTCCCGGGCAAAGTGAGGTTGCGAATAGGAAAAGTTTAAAGAGCGCTGGCACAAAGAAATACAAAATATTCTCAAAAATATATTAAGTTGTTAAATTGACGTTTTATTTTAAAAAGAATTTGAATTTGAAGTTATAAATAGTGTCTTACCAAAAATGTAAAATGCCCAAGCAGCACGAATTGTCGAAGGACAATGTTTAGAGAATGCAGAACATAAATCCAATATGTCTTCCAAACTTAAATGATTGTCTTTTTGTGAAGAAAATACTCGATATATCGAATCACGAAATGGGCTGCACTAAAATAAATTAGTATTACAATATTGAAAATTAAACAATATCGAACGATATAATTTATCTGCACTATATTATTAATTATGTATTATTATTATTTATTATTATTAACTATACAGAAAGAGGAAATATCAATTGTACTATCTAACAGGGTGCATTCGCTTCCAAGTTCTAAGAATGTCACTCATATGTCATGAAATAAATGACAATTTCAACTGTCTTCGACATAATTAGGAAATCTGCTATGTGTAACATATTTCGTTTCTGATTAATAAATTTCGAAAATTTGTTATCTACGCACAAACTACCAAAGAAACGTTGTGTAAAATTGCATACAATTGTCGCGGATTAATGTTCTATCAATCCTAGTTGGCTAATATCAGTGCGACAAAATGAAATATCGTATTTCATCAACGAACAACATGTGTATATTACATACACGTATACGTTGCTCTTATCAAAATGATAGGTGAAAGATGATTCATCGTTATAAACGTGTTTATAAACTGTCATTATCTCAGTCAGATCTTAAATACTAAACGTTAACACTAGTATATTATAAATACAGATATTTACAGTTTTCTATTTACTACTATAGTTAGCCGAGATATGAAGTAATAGTTAACTTACTTGAATTTGTGGCAATATGGTTTCGACTTCGTCAATAGTGAAACGATGCTGAATATTTTCACAAAGTTTTCCTGGATTTAAATAGTCAAGCATTTTAACAATACTGAAAATATGAATTTAGAATTTTAGTCATGAACTTCAATAAAAAGACTTTGTTGTATTTGTTTGTATTTACAATTAAATTGACAAACTATGTGTTTCCTTAGTTATAATTATGACAATAAAAACTTAGATTTTGTTTAAGCCATTAACGTAACTTTAATACATAGCACTTTGTATGTGTGTAACATTATTATATATTGATATTTATAATAATTTTACATTTTACTATAATTTTAAATGACATTCCTTTGTGATAATGTTATGCACTTTATACGTAATTCGAACAACATTTATTTTTGTTACTCACTACTGTATTTCATTCTTTTTTAAGTATGTTAATTCCACATAAGTGACAAGTGTTTCTTCAGGAAGAATATAGTTGGTTGACAGATAATTCCCCATAGTAATGCACGGATGTCGAAGAATTCGAACAAACTAACGCCCTGTTAATCAAACAATGAGCTGTTTGGTTATCAATGCATCGATAACGTGTTATCTCTTTCCGAGGGATCTTTTCTTCAGATACGTCACAGACGATGTTAACGATCGAATTTTGAAAGTTCCAGACAATACATTGTTAAACAAAATTTTCTATTTGTAAATTAACGATTGGATGAGTGAATCGAAGGAAAAAATACTTCAAGGGAGTAAAATTTCACCGAAATCGGTCGATGCGGAAACAAGTGACAGGAAAGACATAACGATCTCGATATTAGTCCGAGAGTCGCGAAAAAATTAACCCCATTTGCAGCCCATAACAACTACCGTTGTCACAAATTCCATAAAGTTTTCAGCATATGCATACTGTTATAAATGTACAAAACCTAATTCATTAAGTTTGAATAACAAGATTGTAAAAGTGCAAGATTGTAAAAAAATTCCGAGCAATTGAAATTTTCTCGAAATTTACTTCGCGCATCATCTATTTAGTAAACTAATCTTTTTAACTTCTCAAAAGAGCTGAAATCACTTGGTACGGATTTAAAATATTCCGTTTCAAAGAATGTACCAATATTAATGTAAATACTTTATCCTTACACTAATAGTATCGTTCTAATTGTTGATACTATCAATTTTATGCTAATCATAAACTGAATGTTTTAGAACAACGAATGAAATAATTATATCGGACAAAGTAAAAAAGTTGGTTAATATATGTATAATATACATCTCCACGTTTTATTATTCTCCTTTCGATTAAATTTGTACGTTTCAAGTGTTTCATTGGATCATAAATTTGAAGATATAAAAAGAAACACTTAATATTTAGTCCTTTCTGTCGTTAATCTTCAAGCTTCGAGATTGAAATTTGATTCGAAGCAAGATATTGAATGTAATGTTTAGTAAACGTCTAGTCAGAGAATTGAAAATGGATAATAATAAGATAAGAGTTAATGTTAAAATACGCGATCGGAGATCAATTGAAGTGGCGTGGTCAATTTTTTTTCGATCGATGTTTTGATCGATGTTTAGTCTGTATAACTAGCGTTGCGTGCTTTTCTATATCGTGACAAGCCATTAGCCCGTCTTAAAAGAAATGCATATTCATGAAATAATAAATATGTGTAACAGATTTATATTCAACGAGCGTACGCACCGGGTACATAGAGCTTCAAGGATTCGCTTAGAATTAAGCAGCGTATACTGCAGCACGTAAATGATTAAACCGATTACACCTGGAATGCAGAGAATTTCGATAGATGGGGAAGAGGTTTAATTAGACCGTCAATGAGTGAGCTTACTGATTGGAAAACGGTCGTATCGCGCGATTTGTACGTTCGTCGAGAATGATGTACTTCAGCTCGAGGATTGGCTGCTATCGATTCGGTTAAACTTGTAAGGTACATTCAAATTGCAATAAATTCGTTTCGTGATTATCGATTTAATGGCATCGCTGTATGAAACTTATGTTCGTTGATATCCTTGCGATAACTTTAAGCTATATTTGAAAATAATTCGAAAACGAAGAATAATCGATCGATCGACAGAACGCAAAGTCGGAGAGAATCGAGAACAAGGAAAACCATACAAAAATCGCCATCACGCTCTTTCTCCCGTGAATCAAAGATACTATCGACCGCATTATCAAAATGTCAAAAAGGAGCGATATTAGAATATAGTTTTCAAACTAGACAGTGAAATCGTTCAAATTCTTATCTTCTCCAAGGTTCCATTGCCGCCTTTATCAACTCCACGGATATATAAGGTACCGTGTATTTGTGGCAAAGTCTACATCGGAGAAATCGGGAGGAGCGTAAACACACGTCTTAAAGAACATGAGAGTCGAACCAGATTGAAATACGGTACAGCCAGTCATAGCCGAACATCATTAAACTACCGGACACCGCGTCAATTTCGACCAAACCACAATGCTGACTAAATATCACACTATATACCAATAGTCAGTTCCAATACGTTTTTAGACCTTGGAGAATCTAGCTGCGATCCTGGCGAGACTCTACGTCCATAAGAAATTCCTTTTAGACGCGACTTTTACCCGAACCCCACAGGTCTGTTGTTTGATATTGTTAAGAAAATGTTTTCAACTCTTTCGCTATCACGCGTCACACATATGTGACGCATTAGTTGCTTTCCATAGACCAGTGTCACATGTGTTTACACACGTCTCATTTATTCTCATTGGGGTTGATATATCGATATTTTTCTGTATATTTATAGACAACGACAAATTATTACTCATAGGTCCGGCATTGTCGGACATTGTGTCATACACATGTACGACGAATTCTCAAAGCCGTTTGGAACGTTTACTTGACATTTTTTATTGTGACATATGTAAAAATACACGCCATATTGTGTAAAATAATATTGAGTCGAAAATGTGTAACTTGGGTTGAAAACAGTGATTTTTTTCTTAAACTGCGGTAGCAAAAGGGTCAAAGATAGGAAGGATGGGAACATTGTTGTATAAGCAGTAAAGTTTGATTAGATTTTCTTATTCCCTTTTTATTACAGTTCTCCGCATCGTTTTCATACATCTTTTCTGTCTTATCTACATTACGCAATTGTATTCTCAAAAGCTATTCTTGCCAACATGAAAATTTACTTGAAACGACAATTTATGCTTTCTTATCGTAGATTTTCTACAAATTATTTACGAGCCTCCTTTCAAAAATTCTAAATCTCTAAAAGAGAGCAATAACACGTCAGAAGGATATAGTCGCTAAAGAGTACAGTCGAAGGGTGCTAATATTGTCGAAGTACGTTATGGTTTAATTTTGTGTGCATTCTATTAATGTCATCATATAATAAATCTCAAATAAATGAGGACAATATTGTTACTTTACTGTTCATGTTGGCTGTCATCCAGCTGTTTCGTGCTTCATGTAATTTTCAGACAGTTTATGCACATATATTTCATTGCGTCATACGAGTCACGTTTTATTGTTAATTGTCCTCGCGTTATCTTTTCACTGAAATCCTACAAATTTCAAATTTAATGAAGTAATTTTATTTTACCGTAAATATCCCATTTCGTTTCATCGCTTGATTTCCCGCTTTATCATTATTCGATATATCATATCGATATATCGTGGCATTATTTTTGAAAACGTTACGCATACTATTTCAGTATCTATAGACAATGGCATACAGCCTATACAGGAGCACGCGCAACTTGTTTACCAACTTGTAAAATAGAAAAGAGTCGCGTATTTTCTAAAGAGCAGTTAGTGATAATGGTATTGTTCATTTGAAATCGTTGTCAAACATTGATAACGTCGATACGACTGATAAAGAATCATCGAGGATAATGACTTTGTTTGAATAAGAATGATGAAATTGCTGTCGCTGAAGCTTTACGTGACAGTTAAGCTTAATTATAAGCTTAAAACGCAGAGATTGAAAGCGAAACCAAATTGGAAGAGGGCCAATTCGGGTTCAAAAAAGGAAGAGGAGTAATCGACCCAGTGTTTGTGATAAATCACATCATTGACAAACAGCTGACTAGAGAAAGAGGGAAGCTGTTTGCCTGCTTTGCGGACTTAAAAGCGGCGTTCGACAGGCTAAACAGAGAGAAACTGGAGGAGAGAATGAAAAAGATGGGGATTAGCGAAAATCTAACCAGAAGGATTAAAGAACTATACACAGAAACGAAGAATGTGGTGAGGATCAAGAACCACAATACAAAAGAATTTTGGACTGTGAGGGGAGTTAGACAAGGGTGCCCGCTGATCCCGACGTTATTTAACATCTACGTGGCAGAGCTGGAAGAAGATCTAAGGAAAGGACAAGCCGGGGGCATAGCGATAGGAGGAAAAAAGCTATGGTCACTGACGTACGCAGATGATATTGTGTTGATGGCGGATAGAGAAGAGGAGCTAAAGGAGATGCTAGGGAGGCTCGAGAAATTTTTAAAAGAAGCCGAATTGGAACTGAGCACGGAAAAGACAAAAATAGTAGTGTTCGAAAAAAGAAGGAATAAAAGGAGACAAAGAAGATGAAAATGGGGAGAGCAAGAATTAGAAGAAGTGGACGAGATAAGATATTTAGGGTACATACTACAGAAAAACGGCAGCGATGAGAAGCACATAGAAGACAGGAAAAGGAGAGCAACGATAGCAATGAAGAAAACATGGAGCGTGGGAGAAAGAATATTCAAACAGGACTACAAGAGGAGAATGAAGATGTTTGGAGCATTGGTGGAGAGCTGTTCGGAGCAGAGGTATGGGGCTGGAACATGGAAGAAAGGCTAGATAGGATAAAAAGATGATACGTGAAATGGATCTTAGGTTTAGATAGGACAACACCAAACTACATACTGATAGAAGAGTGCAAGCTAGAAGAAATCAAGGAAAAAGCATTAAAAAGAGCAGCAAGGTACGAGGAGAGAACCCTAGAATCGAAAAAGGAGCTGGTAAAAGAGTGCATAAAGGAAAGAGAGAGAAACTGGCGAAATGGCCAGGAAGGGAAAAGAGCAATAAAGAGAAAGAAGGGACTAGAAGAGGTGAAGAATGGAGGGACACAGAGGGAAGCAGGAGAAGAGCAAGAAAGGTTGACAGTAGATCAAATTATAGAAGAAAGAAGGAAGAGAAAAAGGAGAGAAGAGAGGAGGAAAAGGATCCAAATATAACAGATACTACAGAAATATAACCAAAGATGAGATTCCAAAGTACTTGGAAGGGAAGATGAAGTGGAAGGACAGGAAAGTTATAGCCAGATTCAGGTGTGGAAACGAGACCAAAGCGAGGGAATGAATACTGGAAAGAAGAGGACCTGAGACATGTAATAGAAGAATGTGAGATAACGGGAGGACCAAAAGACATGGAAGAAACACTGAATGAGACTGGAGAAGGACTAATGAAATTAAAAGCAATAATAGAGAAGAGAAGGGCAAGGGCGACAGCAAGGAGGCAAAAGACCAAAGTGACAATAACGTGTAGTCATAAGTTGCAATAGTTTGTAGTCATTAGTTTTACAGGCTAGAGATAAGAATGTGTTAAAAAGTTCGTCCAAAGCCGAAAGGCACGGACTAAAAACAAATAATAATAAATAATATAAGCTTAAAACGAAAAGTATTCAAACGGATGAAATTAAACTTGTAAATTTAACTAATTATATTCATTTAGTTGTAAGATTTGTTTTGTCTCTTTGTGGTTTCGTTGCATACTTGTAATTCTCGTCAATTATATTTGTATTTCTGCTATAAATATATTACATCCTTTGTATGACGCTGTTCACTAAACGTAATATTCACCAATCGTAATTGCCCGGTCATTTAACGGCTTGAGGTTGCCGCTTATTTAACAGCAGAGCATAAGCTCAACCAAGCTCAGTTACCCACGATGCTATTTGTCGCATACCTAACATATCGACGACCATAACATAACATCGGCACTACATTAGCAATATACCGGCACACTCTACGAAGAGAATAGGAGAGCAGAATCAGAATTTGATATTGAAGAAACGAGTGTACGTTTGTATATATTTAGGAAAATGAAGATGATCGTAAAACCAAATTATTTGGTGGAATAAAAGAGATATTGAATATACATAAAAATCTGCAATGGAGAGCGATTGAATATGAATTTCACATATACAGTCAATCATATCACGATGAACAAATGTTTTATCGATATCATTATATAAAAATAAATATTGACGGATAAACTCCATTAATTTTTTCATTATTTATCATGCGGCAGACAAACATCGATTATTATCGATTATCTGTGAATAACCATCCGTTTGCCGTCGTACGAGTAACATACAACCGACATGTGATCGTCACCTGATTGGCAAAATATTCAAGACGAAAATTTCGCATCTGTCGAGGGGACGCGGTATAAGACTAGGCGGAAATTGTGTCATAGTTTTAAGCATAAGATTCGAGCCATCGAGATATGTCAGTGACACGAAAGAGAACTTTTTAAACGGCTGATGTCGAATTATATGTTAAATTGCAGTTCTTGCGCAAAAGAATCCAGAGGATCGAAGAAAATCGCAGTTTTCGCAAGAGTACGTGTAAAATATCAGTGAACAGAGCAAACAAGTGTGCAAAGTTCATTGAAATTGTGAGTTTCTTCGCAAGAAACGCGAAATACGAAAGTTTCTTAATCAATTCGGATATTGTTTCCAAAACATGTATACATACATGCAATTATTTCCTCTCCTCTTTTGTTGTAATCTGTACCTTTACAACTCTGTATTTCATGATTCCTCAGAGCAGTGAAAAATACAGATACTTATATTTACGAATTAATAAAATCTATTATGTATTTCAATTAAATTTAGAATGGCTTCTTTCGATATACGAAAGTAGGATGTAGATAGTATGATAGTATAGCAGCATCGATATTTACTACGTAAAATCACAGGTGATGGCCAAAATCCACAGCTATTTCTTGCGATGACTATCTATACCTATTGCTATTCCAAATAATTATTAAGCAGTGATTGTGACAAAATGCTGGCGCTAATAACTAAAGGGGGTAAAAGGGTGAACCCGAAAACCGGCCAATAATTATTACACGACTCTACGAAGCGGTTATTGTCCTAAATTGGGGGTCGCTTTGCGGATAATGGCTGTGCTCGAGAGGTCATGTGAGCCTGACATTCCAGCATGTCAACAGCAACTATGCATCATCGGATGTCTGGCGCACGTAAACGCCTGTTCCCTTCCTACCTTGTTTCTCTCTCCTTCCTTTTCTCCAGCTTCTCTCTCGCCAACGGTTATGCTTTATCTTCCGTCATCTATCTATTTCCCTCACTAGCTTTGCATCCCATTTTATTTCATCTTCGATCTTCCAGCCCCATTGCGGAAATCCTAAACCGAATCTCCTCTTTCCCTAGTATTATTTTTCTTGCTTTCTCTCGTTCCTAACAACTAACTCCTTCTCCGTTACTCGTCCTTCTTTATCTCTCACTGCTTTACCTCTCTATTTTCCATTTTTCCTTTTGGTCCTTCTTTCCGCGTTATCTGTGCAATTCTATTTTTTTTTTTTTTTTTTTTTAATACAAGTAGTAAATCTTACGGATCCTGATAATGGCTTGTGGTGACATTTTATAGTACTTTGTATTCATCTCCGCTACTTTCTGGTCCATGCACGATTTGACACCTTTTCAATGCCAAAGAAAAAGTTTTGAGTGGATAATAAATTCACGAAGAAAGAGGTTTGTTTTGAGTTGCGCAATTAGTTTTAAATTACCTAATAATAAATAAATAATACCGGACAATAATAAATTGTATATCGTAGATCGCAGATGTATGTTTATTAGCTTTTTGTAATGCAAATACAACGCGGAATTTGCAAATCTGTTGAGTACTTTTCGATCTAATTTTGTATGCAAATATTCTTCATACGTTATAAGGACAAGTATAATATCGTAGCTAAAGGATATTCTATAGTAAACGGTATCGAGGATTTCAATTTAGAATGTAACTCTATGCAGTTAGTTATGGTGCAAAAATTATGTGACCTGGCAAAAAAATATGAGACTCATAAATATTTCAAGAATCTGTCCGCCTGCACGTTTATAATTTTACACCTCTAAATCGTTTTCTGCGAAGAAAATAGAAAAATATTAAAGAACTCGTTAGAATCGCATCTATTGATATTGGTCAATAAATTATAAACAGGGCTACAATATTGTTCTACAATGTAATGTAATTAAATTAATTACAATTAAATTTTATCATTTGCTCATTCTATTAAAAAAAATGGTAAGTATCGCCTTTAACGATTTATGCGTGTGTATGCGTGACTTTCTCTAGTACAATCTTGTAAGAAAAAGTTTTGACACTTATCCTTTCTATTTTAATGATAGCTGATATCAATAATCACGAAATAATATCAAAAATGCAACTGTATATAACGTAATTATGAATATAAACCTTAGGGCACAAAACTTTAATTTTAAAAAATTATAACGGAAAGTTTAATATCAGATTGTTTAATATTGTACTCATATTAATGCTGTATATAAATGTTACGAATGTTATTAACCAGAAAATTTACTATCATTTTTATGAATATAGCATCACTTAATCCAAGAAATTTTAGGATACCGTGCACAGTATACAGTTTAGTCACGTGCTGACACGGAAGGAAATCACGTCATGAATGAAAATGCATTAGTATTCAGCGACAACGTAATATCTGTCTAAAGTAAATATCTATACAGACAAGTCTCACAATCCTGTATTTTAAATACATCGAGTAAACAACAACTAGTCTGAACCGCGATGACATCCAACAGAATTTAGTAATCCTTTGCAACACGATGTTTACGAAATCGGTTATTCTATTAAATTTAATATGTAACAGATAACGTAAGAGCGAATGAAGATAGAGAATTGATTAAACTTTGATTTTGTTTGGAAATGATATAAGATTTGTTTTAGTACTAGAATTTTATCGATTATTCACTTATGGGCTTATGGGGTCCCAAGGTTTCCGATTACCTTTCTTACAAACGACGCCAAACGATAACTTGTAGCAACCTATGCTCACTTAAACTAACTTGAACCGAAATTTATTTTAGTAACGTTTTACATTTCTTTACCCTCGTAAAATGTATTCAAACGCTCGTACGTACTAGATTTTTAATTACCGATTTCTTTATTTTTTCATCTTGCGTTAGAAAAATATATAGCGCTCCATCATAATCTCAACTGCTATTTTTAACATGTTCACCAATGTGAGATATTAACGATTACTTGCAAATAGATACTATTGTAGATAGATAGATGGACGATATTCATCGTTCCTTTTCAATCAGGTGATCATTTATATGGTCACCCTTGTCTTCAATACACATGTATCATACAAAATCCCTTTTAATTTTCAGCGGATGGTACGTTCATAGATATAATCACGTGCAAATCTGATCGAAAACCAAATATCGATAACGTCATAGCATTTTAACATATGCCGAAAACTACTTTCTTAATTATTATATATTTGCACTCGCGGAAAAAATATTATCGTGAATATGTAGTTTACTTGGCATTATTCATCCTTTTCCTTCTTCACTTTTTTCTGATACTTGTCGTTTGCGAGAAGAACGCTGGAAACTAATAGCTGATGACTAATAATAATCACCCTGGATGTATTTCATTTACTTTCGCTACTTCCGTTCCTGCAAAATGTTAACATTTGCTATTGAATTCAAACGTATAATATGCACGCATGCTCTATGTATCTTTGAAACAGATATGTACGTGCATAAGCAATTTAGGACAAAGTAGATAGACATTTCTTCTTTGAAGCCAAATCGCAAGAGGAGTAACGAAAAGGTAATTACCATTTTATTTTTTATTAATTAAATAACGGAAATGAAATATATCCTCAAGTAATATTGCCAAATGTTTTTATTAATTTTACTGGGTTTATAGATTCTTTGGAAATCCTGAAATAAGCAGTCTGCATCTAAATATTATGCGATAGGTGTGTAATTGTTTGGAACAGGATACATAAGATATCGTCACAACGCAGAATATAAACGTGTAAATGTTTGTTTGTAAATTAAATTTTAAAGTTCTAAAAGTTCTGTAATTTTCTGGTTCTGTTATAGATTAAACGCGTATTTGTAGGAGCCTGATATCGTATGTAAAGATTGCGTAAGAAAGATATTTAATTTTTTTTAATCTATCTTTAATCTAAGAGTAGTACTCTATTGAATGAAAAAAATGTAAGTAAAACATTGCATAACATAAACCAACATGTATAACTCGATATATTTATATCGGCGGTTTTACAAATTATGTCAAAGACACGAATTAGCATGCCGGCAAACGGCAAATAGTTTCTTTATTTTCTATTGATACAACGTACAACCGCTGATTTTACAACCATTAATTTTACAACCACCAAATGCGTACAGGATGTGCATAAACGTTGGAGGGAAACTTTGGGAACGTATAGTAAACATCGAAACAAGCAAAGATCTTGATAAACATGGATTAAAAATCATTAGTTTCTGAGTTACGAGAGTCAGTGCGCAATATGTCCTCCGTTCATTTAATCACACGCTTTGGCTCATTTTCTCATAGAAGCACGCGCATGTTGAAAGATTCCCGGCGTTTCTGTTATCTCTTGGCAACAATTTTCGATTCTTTGTATCTTTATACAGTATTATGCACTAAACGTCTCGTAACTCCGAAAGTGGCTTTTTAATGGTGTTTGGACGCTTGATATTATGAAGACATTTTTGCTTGATTCGACGATATTTTTATTACATTCTGTCAAAGTTCGGCTATATCCAGGGTTGCCGGAGCAATTCCTCAATCTATCAACTGCGGAGTTTGGCTTCAAAAATCCCTTACGGGGTGCGTAGTTGAAATCAAGCAATGACGAGTATACACGTCGGACGCAGGGCAATTTATTATAAATTTTACGAAAAAGGTAAAGCAAAACGAGGAAGGATTACATTTTGTTCGATAAAAAATTAACAATTCACTGTTGAAAAAGGTATGGCTATTAAAAACTCAAAAATTGCCAAGAAACAATAAGGTAAAATGCATGAAACAATTCGTAAAATAGCCGATATACGCGGGAAAGTTCAGAAATAGGGAGATACACGAGGAAAAATAATCAAGTCAGTTTATAAAAAGCAATAAATTGTACGAAGCATAACCGATAGATCAAAGAGAATAATCAAATGATCATACTATTTTTTATAGAATGCATTATAAGTTTACTGGAAGTATAAGGGAGTTTATATTACTTTTTACTAAAATTTTGGGTTTTTATAGTAAATGGTAATTTTTTACCTCGCACGACGAGTATGCGCGTCAAACGCACCGAAATATAGTTTTGGATTGACGTGTTGGATACAGATCGAACGCAGTTAACTGGTTAAGCGAGGAGAGGTTACTCCTATTGCCAGTGTCACTCACGATACAATCATAAAGATAAGCTGGCGTATTGGCCGAAAAATCACATATGCAAATAAGACGATATTCTATATATATATATATATATATATATATATATATATATATATGATATGATGTGATATGACCCTAGTTATACTCATACAGTTGGATATATATTCGCATATATTGCCTGTACCTATTCCTTTTCGTACTACTGTCATACTAGTTATAGGTATAGTCATCTACTTATCAGTACACTACAGATTGGTAGTTTTAGCTTTAAGGAAGCTATTTCTGTGCAGTCGATGAATTCGAATTATAAAACGTGTCATTTGCCAGGCTACAATGTCAAATAATCTCTTCATTCGTTGCACTTTGAACTCGTTCGTATCCTTGCGGAAGTCGTACTATAGACACACTGGTAGGTATGTGTAACGTTCCAATAGATGTATGCAGCGTGCGCAGCAAGTGCAGGATCGAGCTAGCTGCATATCTCCAGCCTAGGAATTGGAGTGGATGGCGAACGTGGGTACAATAGTTCGCATTGTATTGGATCTCTCCGAGTGATAGGCACTGCCCCTCTGTGTTCCCCGGCGTCTATCTATTTCTGTCTGTCCCGTTCACTCTGTTTCGCTCTTCCACGTGGTTCCCTGCCGTCTCCTTCCCACGCCTCGTTGCCTACTGTCGTATCTCATTTTACGAAGGCCTCGAGCGCGCGTTATTATGCGCGTTATGCCAGAGCCTCACTATTCTATCGCCATTGCGGCCAACTGCATCGCATCTGCCCGTTTTGTGCTCTTCCGGTTTCAGCTACGGCATCTGGCCCGCGCACTCTACGACCCACCAACTTTCGAAACCGTACAGACTCGTCGAACGAATCGATCCTTCCTATCCATTTCGATTATTATACGATGCAACTTTATCGTAAAACTTTCTTTGTTTCGTTCGTCGATAACTGCCTGTGAAACAACTAAACATATTTCTCTGTCTATACATCTCGCGACAGAGAGGTTTGCGATCAGTATGAAATCTCCGATTCTCCAACAAATGCTATCTTTCCTATTACACAAGCGTGTAAACATTTTTGAAACATAAATGTGTCGATATTTCTGAAGCAGTTGATGAATTTCAAGTAACCTTATACTTTTGAAAATATTGAAATTATTATTACTTTGATCTTCATAGTTTACTTCACCCATGAAATTATTTCCCAAAGTATTCGTTACTCGAGAAAACGTGTTCGGCGGAGACGTGTTATGATAAGCACAAATTTTATCCAATTTTATCCAAATTTATCCAGTTGAACTATATGTTTTCGTTTAGCCAGATATATAGCCCAAAATGTTCTTGAAATTGTCCCTCATCTCCTGTATTTCGTACGTAATGAGGGGATGAGCTTGCGCATCGATACAGTGATTTATTCTATCTGTAAACGATAGTGCCAATCTTTCCTTGACCAAGATTAACCAGACTCGACATCTTTACGCTTTTTCTCGTGGGACATTATAAAAGAGACGGTTTATCGGGAAAAATCCGCCACTGCTGACATTTGACGAGTACTATTCGCGGGAAACAGATGTTTAGGAATACGATAATTGTGTATTTTTAATTAGTTCATTTCAATTCTTGTTTGTAGGCGAGTATAATTTATGTAGACAAAGTATGTACGTACCTTAAAAATCTGCAAATTAAGAAAGACAGAAAATATACATAGTTGTAGGATTCGTTAGTAATCCTAGAGGCACATTGACGCATCGTGGTTTAAATTCAGGGTAGCACGCTTCGCATTACAAAATACAGTTGGTGTGTTTCAGTTTCTCGTAGTTTTCAGTCTCGCAAGGTATATAAAGTAGATGGTTCTGCTCCAGTAACGACGCTTCTCAATGTTTAACGAAATACCGTGTCATAATAGATATTTTGATTAGGAAAGAAAATTAAAATTAAGGTGTGAAACTGAATCGGCTGTATTAAGAACAATTTGACTAATTGTAAGTGGTATTAGCTGGAAACTAGATGGTATTCTATTTCATCTGTTGCTATTCACCATGTACAACTTGGCAATCTGTGTGCAGCGCGGGAGTGCTTAGTCTGGAAGTTTAATGCATTCCTAGGACATATTATACTTTAGTGCGTGGTATACGTAACACGCTCTAATTTAATAAAAGATTTTAATGGGAGGCCTGCAATGTGTAATCGTTGCGCGTGTAAAACTCGCGTCACCGATATCCGAAACCAGATACCGAATTATACGTAAGGAAGGTGAGCTTGAATTCTTTTTCCAAATATTGCTACGGTTGATATTGTTTTGTTCTGGATTAAATCATTGTCCCAAAAAATTTCAAAAGTACTTCATTTTTTTCTTAGTTCTTAATAATGATAAATAGAAAATACGTACTATTTTATAATATAAGACGGAAACGTGTGATCAGAAACATACAAGTTAGATAATTGTGAACATTATAAATATTAGATATCGTGTAATTATGATGCTTGACTTTTAATTCCACCTGCGATAATGTAAGGACGGTTCAAGGAAGGATTTGTTCGATGACGTTTATCCTGGCTCCGTATCTGCCAGAAACATCTTCAGACGCATCTCTTGGCATTTATTGCTCCCTTCTCAGGGAGATGTCTGTTGGTCGCGTGCCTTGTTGCTATAATAATAGCCGTAACGATATGTACACGAGTCAAAGACCAATTGGTAGAAACCAAACCTATAGGTTCTGGTGGTCTCGAGTAAACGGTTTCGAGAGCGAACGGCACATCGCTCGGGTTTTGTTTCGACGATTGAACGACTACTGTAAACCTAGATGAACTTTATGAGCACACATAAACACATATACGAGATATGTAGGTACAAATACACATATACAGGGTGTTCCATGTAACGCTTACCGCGAATTTTCAAACACTTCCGGTGATTTAACGAAAAAGTGCTTCGAGCAAAAGTTGATCGATACTTAGTTGGCTATAACTTGCAATAGAAAGGTTTTCAAAAATTGTTTTCCCGTAAATAGTTTGTCTTCTTTTTTTTCCAGTAGCATTACATATTTCTGATTTTATAGCTCGTCTCGAGAAGAGTTCGATTACTTGGTGGACTGTGGGAAAATTTAAACGTGTAACAATCTTATTTAGAATATATCGAAATAGCTCATACATATACGCGCAAACGAAGAGCAGCCGTTTTCCGAGTCAGCCGAGACCAATAAAATAGACAGAACGAATGACAAAGAGCAAGAGAACAAAGCTATCGCCACCGTCACTCGAAGCTGAGTCATCTAAACATTCGAAAACGATGAGTCGTGCAACTAGCAGAAATTGGAATCTTTATATTTTAAAAAATGTTACGACACTGTTATTATGACAAATGGAAGGGCTCATTTACCAATGGAGAAATTAGTGATTATGTTGAGTAAATTTCAACTTAAATACTCTTCGTCAGTCTTAGGAATAACGAGATGAAATTCCTCGGCTGATGTGCTGCGACAGTTATTATTTAACATAAAGTAGACCGATGGAGTTCGCGGTTGAATCCATCCATTAATCAAAAAGATTTCAGCGCTGTGTCGCGTTTCTCCTTATTAGAAAAAGGTAAACGGGATGTAATTTAATTTCTTGTCAACCAATCGTTCATCGGCTCCCAGAAATGGCTTTAGTTTCATGCTCATTCGTACTCGTTACTTATTTTACCAATTCGAGTTGAATTCGGGAAAATTCAATTAGAACTTGTCACGAATTCGTTAATATCGATTTCACGGACTTGAAAGGTTCGATATTAACGGGGCTTTACCGTACTAACTTTCTGATTTAAACATAAATTTCATTTTCTATTAAAGCGTTTACTATTACGTATTTTATACAAACTGCGATAGCATGCGTTAAATTAACGTTGCATGACCGATACTGGTTTTTAGTCTTTCTACGTGAAATCATGTCAACGGAAATACCGAATATTTTATTTGACTTGTACCACGGTGAGAGTTGGACGACGATTCAAGTGGCTCGTACGACTTATACGGTGGCTTTAGATGGATTCTTCCGCCTACCTATTAGTTGTAAAGGAAAGTTAATTAGTAATTGTGAAAAATATATGGTCCCTTTGTAGAGAGAAAAATCTTCCAAGGTATGAGAACTTTTATCATAGTTATCATTGGTTGCACATTGAATGTAATTTCCTCATTAATTACTTTTTTAATCTAGGAGGAGTTAGTACAGAGAGAAGATGGAGAAAAGTTTGTCAATACTTTCTTAATTCTCTCGCGAAGCTTTACTAAAGATGTTTACAATTTACTGTAAATTTTCTATTATTATTATTATTCGAAAAGATGTTCTTAGGTAATACGATATCCAAGATTGAAAAAGAGAAAAAATGCCCGACAAATGTTGTCAGTTAAATAAATGGAACTAAGGAAACTTTAATAGAAATAGATTCTAGCTGCAAGAGAATTCGGAAATATGTAACGCTATATTGTTTTATAGGCAGCTTTTTACGTTCAGAGTATAAAATTTGGCTTCAAATTAGATGTAGCATTATTAATTTGAATGCGTAATTCGACAATAAATTGACGTAAAATTTCTGTTAAAAAACACGTACATCGTGTCAGTATAATTAAAGAGGACATATTTTTTCGAAACATTTTTTTATATATCATAAATGTAATTGGAACGGGAGAATCAATTAATTCTTGCTCTTTCATGACTTTTAAAGTATGGTAACTTATCTGATTTTTGTTCTCGTAAAGCTAGTACATGCCTTGAATATATTAAGATAGTTTAATTAAAATTATTAAAACAGTAAGAATTTATAAAAATTAATGACAGAAAATTGTCCTTACTTTATCGTAATAACTTCCTTTGCATGATACTTTTTATGAAGTAATCGAAGAAACTATTTCTAGATACTTTTACATAAAAATAAAGATTTTGAACGACAATGATCACGAATAGTATATATTTTACAAATTTTCTACTCTTCTAAATATACTTTCTGACAAACGCTGCAGGTTTTATTGCAATATCTGTTTTCGAACTTACGTATTTTTACGTCCGCGATAAATTCGAAATTAAGAATAAAATGCAAGATAAAATTTGAATTCTAAAGAGAGTTATTATACTAGAAAATGATAAAAACTACAAAATGTGTAATTACTGGACATGTTCGTTGTAGAAATTTGTATTTGAAGATATTAATATCGATAAGTGTAGTTTTTACTGGTGGCCTCGTGCGAACTATCAGTTCACTAGGGAATTAGAAAGCATGACCGACATAACTCCATGATAGTGAAATTCTATCGGTAGAAGGTATCGTGAAAAATGGAATTATCCGGAAACCATGCTAGCTGGCAAATGGAAAGGGAGTTAAGCGGCCTTCGTCCAGCAAATAATTGATGCACGTCAATTAGATTTGTCAGGGTGATCGTTGCAATGAAATTAACAGGAACACCAGCCATAGACACGTACATGTACAATGTACATAGTGGCGATAGATATATACATGCAGACTGTTTTACGTACAAGGTGTATTTCGAATCAGTTGATACTGAATTCGATATGTTTGTTAGACAAGCTTCTAATAAGCTTTTAGGATATACAATATACTTATTTCCATGTGGAGTAATACCTCTTCCATTCTTTTCATATATCTTCAATATATTGGAAAGGGCTACTTAAATAAGCAAACTATCGGAAAAAGTGTCGCAAATAATTCCAAGTACTTTCAATTCTACCCTAAAACCACCAAAACCTAACGTTAATCTAGCATGAAATTATTAGAGATTAATAGAAATTAAACTAGAAATAAATCTAACTCTGAACCAAACATCATGATGAATTCTTTTTTTTTCTTTGCTATTTGACTATTTTATTAATAAACGTTAAATTAAATTTCTCTTTTTACTTGTTACTACGTACCTTCTACTTAATTTACGTCTATATAATTATTTTTAGGCTTGGTTTAGGTTTAATAATAGTATTAATAATATGGAAATTGAATTAAATAGTCCTTATCTATACTTTTATACCAACTTGTAAATCTTGCACTAAATTTGAAGTTTTGGCACGGTTGACTATTAGAGGTAAGTGAATAAAATTTCATCAAACGAGTCACATGTTTCAATTGTGGAGTTAAGAGAAAAGAACTAGTCGGTTGTCTTGATATTTATGGGGAAAAATTGTAAATATTATACGATAACAGTAAATGTAAAATATAACTATAATAATATAACGATTAAAATACAAATATAGATTATACGTTTTTGTTATTGGAAACATAGTTGTATATTTCTTAAAAAACAATTTCACTTTTTCGTTTTATAAACCAACAAATAATAGCGATCTTTTACGAGTTCGTATTCAGTGCAGAAATTTTACATATTTTTCTGTTTCGGCAATATTTCCTATTCATTCCTGCTTCAATACTCTTACACGCAATTAGTAATCAAAACCTGCATCGTGTTTCCTACTATGTATATATTTAACATTGGAAATTGAAACGGCTAGATATATGTTTGTTTTCCTATTAATAATAAAATTTCGAAATTCGTTTGGGCATAGAATCGACGACATAGAATCCATCTCAATTACAAATAAATAAATTAGGGTAGTAGTATTATAGAACCGAATACGCAGTAACAAAATGCGTAATAATACAAAGATAAATATGCGTCTATTACAGAGCTATATAGGGTGTCATCAGATAAAATGGAACAAAGACATTGAAATTCATACGTTTAGCGAGAGAACTTCTAAAAATTGTTGAGATATTTAAATAGGTCAACGAAAATTTATGGAACACCCTGTGTAGACGTACACACATAGCCATGTAGATAGGTAGTCTCGCTGTAGAGTCGGTGGCGTGAAATTTAAATTTTTCCAATACCGGATACCACTAATTCCGTTGATCCGGTAAAACTGCTAGAAATTCCTATCGCACTTTCTCGTTAACGAAGATAACGCGATCGTTCTGACTGCTCCGCTAAGAGAACGGCCAATTATCGGTCTACTTATCGATGATAGCCTTCACATCGCGTTAATCCTCTTCTTCTTTTTAGTTCTCAATCCCTTTCATTCATCAAAGAATCGAAAGACTTTGTTCTGTTACTGTTCGTTGAAACTATAGCGCAAAGAAACTAAAAGTACTCTTGTGAAGTTGAACTCGCGTGAAATATCACTGAAGCAGATTATTTTTTTTACTTTACTTTAAAACGCAAAGATTCGTTAAATGATAGACGAATGGGCTACAGGAGTCTGAATAATCAAGAGTTACGTTACAAAATATCATGTATATACATGCTGTTAGAACAATTTCATCGGTTAAACAGTCTTTGATTTAGCAGTAGGAATTAGTAAAGTAACTTGATTCGTTGCTTGGTGACAAAATGAAAAAGCATGTCATGTTCTATCCTTCTCTGTACAACAATATTAATGTTTCGCTTTATTTCGGTTTGTGTTTCTGTAATTTGGAAGCAACGCTTTAATACCCAAATTAGGATAAGAGTGGCTAATAGCGTGTTACAGATAGGAAATATCTTTCTCCACTTCCGTTTCTTGAAACTTCTCCAGAAAACACTGAGGAAGCAAAAGAGTCTCTTAGTTTAAACACCCCTCATCAAAAGCGATGTAGGAGACGCAGCTGCGATTGAGTCGACCGATGAGGACCGTTCGCCAGAAATTTTCAAGGAATTCACTTTCTTCTATAGGTAAACGCACGTGGTAAAAGATAAACTGATCTAGGCCGTCATAAAATTTTCGGACCTTCACGGTGTATAGGCAACCGAGGAATCGCGACTATGTAACTTGGTCGCGTTCGTTAAGAAACGGTATAGTGAGATCGGGTTGAAGTTTCCCTCCTAGTCAATAATTAACTTTACGGGATAATCCGCGGTCGGCTTCAATTCTGTTCGGCATTGCTTCCACACTGGTCTTAGCCCCGGCCCACTGACAGAACATCAAAATCGACCTTTTCATTACAATATATTGCTTTATATAAATTCGAGTTGAATTATTTAAACGCTAACATTCAAGCCTATCGTGCTCGTTCCGCGTCTCAGTATCCGAAAGAAATCTTCGCAACCAAGTGGCTGTTCGATTCTGTATCGGGTTCGTCCATGGAAACCAAACCCCTTCTGCGGGTCTCTGATTTCGCGTCAGCTTCGTTTCTTTCTGCTTCAAACTCCTGACAGCTTGCCGACTTCGCTTCGGGTCCGTTCATGAAGTTTTAACCTCCTGCGGCTTCCTGACCTAACGCCAGGTTCACCCGCATGACTATCTATCCTAGAGGTTATCTGACTTCGTATCAGATCCGTTCTCGTAAACAATAATCTCCGCCGTCCTCTCACGCTGCTCGAACGCTGTTGCCGTTACAACATTACTAAAGTGCACACGTATGTCTGATGCATCCGGATTGGTAAGCAAAATGGTCTATAATTTATTCACGGATTATGTGGGACAGGTATATTTTATATATTCAAACAGGCGAATAAATAAAACACTTTCACAAAGTATATTTATAGATAGTTGAATGTGCGTGCGTATACAGAAGTTGTGTATCTAGTACGTATATTTCCAGTCATTAGAAAAATTGATTCATAGTTTAGCTGTCATATTAACCAATTCTTTTCGTATAATTTTTCCCGATGGTGTTTTGGGTATATGCTCGACAAATTTTACACCGCCTCTCAGCCATTTTTGCGGTGACAGATTTTCTGCAAGGTTCATAACAAAAAAAAAATTAATTTAAATACATAATTAATCGATAAATGAAAGAAACTACAACTAATATATACATAATTAATTTGACAGTTTCGGCAGTTTGTCATATATTTATAAAACGTATGTACACTGAATTTCTCTCCTTTGAATTTTATCTGTTCTACATTATTCTATTTAAAGCTCATAGTAGTTATTTCACAAAAAGGGAGAGAACAATCTGCAAAGGTGTGTTCTATTATTTGGATCATGTCACTGCCACTGTTTACAAATAGCAAGTTGGATAGAAACCACCCTCGGCAATTATCGTCGGCAAACGTAACGTTAATACGATCAAGTCGTACTCGAAGCTTAGTGTCTTTTACGTATGTGACTAATTTCGAAATTGATCCCCTCGAAACGGCAGTCTCGGACGAAAAAATTGTATCGCAACATTTATCTTACTCTTCCACATAGAATCAGCTTAAGCGTCTAATTCAAATTGTCATCTATTAACTTATTTCATTTTATTATTTGTTAGTTAATTCATTTAATTGTTACATATATAAGCACGACGATAAAACTTTAATGTAAATGTGTGAATACCTTATGAAAGTTGAAAATTTCGTTATACAAAAATTATTACGTGCAGAATAATTGTTTCCGGTTAATTAGTTGACCGATTTTTGATCGTTATATCTTTTAAGTAATATCATTACGTATGGATCGTAATACAACGTTTTGAAAATGCTATGATAAAATGCGAGATTCTATTGACAAAACTATTTATCTCGTTAAAATTTCTCTTAAATTACATGTAGAACCGTAAAATCGGTAAAATTAACGGTTGTTGTTTACGGCATGTGCTTTGTGCGCTTAATGATAACGACGAGTCTATACATAAACAATAAGAAGAAAAACAATCTCACCGTTAGCGAAATCCACGATTTCTTTCGCCGATACAGTTTTATCTGGTTGTCTGACTACCAGAGCCATGGGTATCTCTCCGCTGAGTTTATCCGGTTTACCCACGACTGCTACATCCAAAACGCTTGGATGCGACAATATTACTGCTTCGATCTCAGATGGTGAAACTTGGAAACCTTTATATTTAATAACTTCTTTTATACGTCCTGTAATGTATAGCGATCCTTCTTCGTCAAAATATCCTAGATCGCCAGTGTGTAGCCAATGCTCCTTATCGATTGTTTCTGCAGTGGTTTTAGGGTTTTTAAAATATCCCAACATTACTTGATCACCTGTGAGACAAACTTCGCCAATTTCTCTCGCAACCAGCGTCTCGCCCGTTTCTACATTTACCACTTTGCACTTAAAGCCAGGCAATATTGGACCTATGGAGTTATCATTGCTCGTCCTATCGCTCATGTTTGATACTATTGATAATTCCGTCATACCATAACCATTTCGAATAGCTTTCAGTTTTGTACGTCGCTTCACTTCGTCTGCTACCTGAAAGAGATACGTATCGAATATATTTTCCTCTATGAAGGGTGCTTTTATCGAAACTTGTTGACACATTTGTCGTTAACTATCACGTTAGATTAAATTAATATATTGTCGCGACGAATCCAATATCCTTTCAAATTTTGTTAGTAACCGATATCTCATCCACCTCGCGCGACCGACTTTCATGATTTTTGAATATGCTGTGGAAATTAACGTTTCAAGTCGCTTTTTCCTACACGTGTAACCGCCGCTCGTTCTTACTTTTCGAGATATTAGCAAAGAGCTATCGACGAGACACGCATATATGTCGAATTGTGCGTCTAGGTTGATCGCTGAAACCAACCCTAATTCTTAGACTTTTCTAATATATAATTTACATGCAGAGAAGAATTTGATCTGGGTTTGGCTTCGTTTAAATCCGATCGCCGCGCTGTAGCTCGACCGGTAAACAAAACTGACGAATATTCTGCCACGGACGCACAACTGACATAGACGAAATTCAATGGGTCGGTAGATTTTCGCGAATATCTCGCGAACAAGGCGAGACAGGCAGTTATACGTAGAGGAAAAATTTGTAATTTCTACAAGGTATCTAAAAATCATTGAAATCGGCGATGAGGTAACACATCGATTGTTTCGTCAATTATAAATAGGAACGTCGATCTGTATCGTTAATGTTTTTGATTAATTCTGCGCATAGAGAGACGGAAGACGTACAAAGAGGAATTTACTCTTGTACTTTAATATCGAGCGCACAGGCTTCTGCATGTTGCGAGTAAGCTTCTCAATTTGAATAAGTTTGGACGAAAAAACTTACGTCCAGTGGAAGCGGTGCCGCACCGGAAATGATCTCTCTCACGCTGCTGAAATCGCAATTTGGCACCATTGGATGTTTCGCAAGACCTACTAAAACTGGAGGGACCAACGGTATATGCGTAATTCTGTATTTTTCTACGGAACTGAGTAACGTTTCTAACTTGAAATTTTGCATTATATAGACAGCTGCACCGCAACTTATTGTCACATTCATCATTCCGAACGCATAACCGTGAAATAATGGCAAGAAAACTAGTATTCGGTCTCCACGTCGAACGTCCATTAATCCTGGGATACTTTGATTAAGAACAAAATGCGATTGAATCGAATATTTATAATTTCAAATAGAATGATAAAAGTTAAGAAGCACAACAATAGAAAAAATATTTGAATCGATTGTCGATTTGAATGAAGAATGGCTTGTTAATCATATCAAACGAATAATATATATTTAAATTTAGCATAAATAAAAAATAAATCACGAAATATATGTGCTGTTCGAGATCAACCGGATACACTGTCTATATTAATTTAATATCTTTACCTTATAGTTTGGATGAAAAGTAACAAATTTCGATGAGACAACGTTACTCCTTTTGGAAAGCCTGTTGTACCGCTAGAACATAAAATAGCTGCCATTCTTTTCCTGTTATTATCTATCTGCACCGGTGAAAACGTACAGGGATCCGTGATACTTTGATATTTTTCCAAAATCTTGTCTAAGGTTATTATATTTCCATCAAGAGGCTTATCATCCAATTCGATTAATTTCATATTCCAGCTTACAGTAGATGCAATTTTCGCCAAAATGTTTTCAGTGCGTCGCGATACAAACAACAGCCGTGGCTGATAAATTTCCAGCATGTGCCTAAATTCTCCTACGTTAAAAATTGCATTAGATATGATTAAATGACGTATATGCTGCATCGCGTTACTTAACTACTCCGAGTAACAGAGTAACAGGGTAACAGTTTTACAAAAGATTTAGAAATATTCGAAAAGCCTTACAAAAGCTTTTTCCGATATCCGTCTCCGCAAGGAGAGGCTGAAACAACTTTCTTTGAAATAACATATTTTTCGTAGAATGTTTACTCTCAGAAGATATTCGGAGTAGTTAAATACAATTTAATCGTATACGATTAAAAATTAGTATTGTTTATATTTCTAAAAGGTGACGGAGTAACGAATATTGAGAATATGAGTAATTATTAATTTCCGCGCCTATATACACAATATTAAACAATTTAATATTAACAATTATCGTTTACACTACGTTATAAAAATTAGCGTTAGAGTAAGTAGTAGAACTTTATTGTTAATTCTGCAAACGTAACGTAAATAAATTTAGTCTTTAGTTAAAGTATCTAATTTGCGATCTCTGTTTCTGGTAGTTGTAAAATTTTATAATAAACTCGAGGTAAACAATAAAGTCGAGGCTCGATTTCATTACTTATATATGGCATAATCAGCGGAGTTATCAGAAACGTGCAACTTTCCAAAAAAGAAGAGCAATTTTTTCTTTCTACCTTTTACGTTTTGCCTTCGTTAAACTTTTATAATATTAAACGCGCACATACTTTTAATTAAATTAATTTCTTTGCTGTCACAAAATAATTCGTAAAACCTGCTTGGGAAAATATCTTACTTTCTGTATATGCTGGATTCAACGGTGCAAATGTAGCTCCGATAAATAACGTGCCACATATCGATACCATGTAATGTGGATGGTTTTCAGCTGCAACGGAGATTCTGTCTTCCACGTTGATTCCATAATTTCTCAAAGCAACAGATAATATCGTGCTCTTTTCAAGAATATCTTTGCATGTGTAGTGTTTACCAGTTTGAATATCAACCTGATATAGTAACGTTCAAGTATTACAATATAAAACATATAGTAATCAAAATGAATCATTGGTAGTGTCGTTTCTTGCTCTGTTTATATAAAAAAAATCTGTCTTGTTTAAATTGAGACTGTTGATTATTCTGACAATGTACATGCTAATACAGCCATCTGTAATCGCAATATGCGGGTCGCTTATCTAGAACGAAACGTACCAGGTCGTTAATTGTTCGTTAATTGTTGTTGCAACGTCAGTGTCAAATATTCCATCCTTGAGAAAAGCTTATTTTCTGACAAAAATTACACGGGCTGTGTCTAATTCAAAGTCAGTATAATCACGGGTCTACCTCAGCTTTAATTTTTGAATAAAATCTCTAATATAGACGTCAGGAAATGATAGAACGAATGACCTGCGACTGATTTGCCTCACTGCATCTTATATCTATTTATATTTTGTCTCTTTTATATTATGCGGCAATTGTTCTTGTTTCTCGCAGCTCAGCCATTCTGTAACAACAACCGTTCTAACATTCGCAATTTTTCAGTGTAAACTGTTTGATCGTTGCGAATTAAAATGATGGACCTGTAAAGGAACATATCCGGCATTGCTTCCTCTTTGGTTTTAATTTCGAAGGAGGCGGCAGTAAAAACTAAACGGTTTATCGAAGCTCATGGTGAGGGTGTTGTATCGAATACCCGGATGGAATATAATTAAACGATATACCCGATAAACTTCAGAGTCAAAATGAAATATACCTTTTAAGCGGTGCTATAGGTTATACGCCTGGACGGTTTATAGCTTATTGTCGTGATACAGCAGGAATGTGGACGATACATGACGATGTTAGCCGAAAATTGCGTGTAATTAAAAATCCCTAGGCGGTTAAAGTACACTCAAGCACACTAACATTTATAGAAATATAAAAATTGTATTGAAAATACAATTAGATGGCGTATTTATGAGATAATAATAATAAGGTAGCACACATATCGAGCAGTACGTGTTATGCATTTTATGTTACATGCCATGTTTTTATGTTTGTTGTAAAGGAACGAGTATTATTATTTTTTATCGTGTGTTGGCTGAATCAAATGCTGCAAGAATTTCCAAGTTTTTCTGTATTATTCCGTTTATATTCCTTTAGCTTGATCAACGTGACGTTGCTCGGCCTTCTTGTATCTAAATATGTAGTGTGATATACGCTATACTGAAATTACCACGTTATTGAACATTTGGCGATAATATTTCCTAAAGGGTAGGCTGTTGAGATTATTCGATGTATAATGAGAGAGACGCGTGGATAAATTATAAGGTAGAAAAATATATTTGAAATACGGAAGTGAAAAGTACCCAAAAATTGAAATAATAATATGAGCTGGTCCAGATAGGCACGCTAGCAGTGTTACTCTATAACTGAAAAACCCCGAAGCCAACGTCGCCTGTCGACTGTTTATGGTCTGCCTTCGTCGCAGGCTTTTGTCCATGCGCTGTCGATGGCTTCAGTGCTTTAGAAAGCTAAAAAGACCAGATGTAGAGTTTTCTTAAAAGCGGTGACCTTCAACATAGGCAAATGAAAATTGTAGCTGGGCAAACGTGGACAAGATGCGAATAAACGGTTTCGCTCAGATTTCCTGTTTCTCTCCTAATCGAGATTCTACTGTATACGTACAACTTAGGGTACACGTAACATGACTCGATTAACAGCGTTTTAGCGTATTATTGTCGCGATCACATTTTATTTTTTTATTTCAAAGCTTGCGATTCCGAACATTGTTTTCTCCGTAATCGTTTCAAGTGTGACAGCTAACTGACGTATACAGGTTGTGCAAAAAGGCGTCCGATACTTAAAGAGCTTATAGTACCGACCGGGAGAAATAAATATCAACATAGTTCTAAAAGTAGCCCTTTCGATGGAAAGTCAATTTTTATTATTTTTTAGCGTTCGATATCTTGAGTGAGCCTCCTCGCGATATATCGAATACCGTCGGTGGCAGCGAAATAGCATAATCGCGAATTTAGTCAAGAATGAAAAAAATGCGTTTCGTAGGTCAAATTCGAAGGGTGCTGTATATTTGTTACTTCCACTTTAGAATAGTAAAGGGACATTGTCAACCACACAAATAATCTTTGTTGATATTAGTAATAACTTTTTTGGGTGGAGGATAGTTCACCCAGGCTTTAGAGATAAGCTTGTGATAATAAACATACATCGTTATCGTACAAGGATCGCGCATGTCATTTCTCGCATCATTCCCACCTCCCATTCGCGCTCAACAACTGGCGCTAACTGGATTTAATCTACGGATTCCGATCAAACTCTAGGGGAAAGGGAAAATACGCACGAAAACACGACCGACGCTAGAAAAATCACCGCGACCCTCGCTAAAACTATCAACGCGCTTCTCATATGCAGTATGCGCGATAGTTTGGTTAACCCCAAAAAAATAATTAGAAAAAGTTCCACAGGTATCGGCTGGTCGTCGGAATGGACAGGACGATCTTAACCAAGCTTGCTGGTGCCCGAATAGTAAAAAGAACTAAATTTTCATTTTCAAGTATTACAATCGTATTTGATGTATCGTGTATGTGTATCGTGCATATGCCCTAACATAACATACCTGGAGAATTTTCAACAATAATCCGTTAGAATTTTGGATGAGCTCTAGTTATTGCTATTAACAGCATAATTAATATTATAAAGTATTTGTTGCTTTTAATATATTCTATGTTGTACGACTGTTCGCTAGTAACGAGACACGTGTCTTTCTTGCGTTTTAAAGTCGAATCATCTCTAAATCGACGAGAGGACTGAATTTTAGTAGGTAAGTGGGTAGTTGTAAACATTTCTCTTCTTCTAAACACTCGCATCTAAATTTAAGTGGATTTTGCAACAAAATTATAATAAATTCAACGTTTTCATTGTCTTATTTATTACAATACATTCTTTATAATTCAAGTTGACAGCAGACAAAGCCCTGAATACATACAGATTCAATGAACTAGTAATAAACGGTCATTGTATCTTTCGACATCGATGTCGATCAAGATTCAAACCGAAAGTCGAAGAGCGAAAACGGAAGAGACAGAAATGTAAATGTACGTGTTCATGATATAAATTTTAAGGCTCTGAACGTTAACCCATCATAACGCACTTATTGTCTACAGCAATGTGAAACAAGGGACATTTCAACTGGCGATCAATGTCTTTTAACAATATTTTGATCCCTGCGCCTATTATCGGCAGATGATCCTCGATCGATTCGGAACTCGATAAAGTAACCGGCAGGTGGGCGAGGAGGATCGCAAAGAGAACACCGCTGACAAATGTCGCACTTATCAACCGGTTCTTCATGGCGCTTTTTAAAAGTTGATTTATCTGTTGGAAGTAATTCTTTGTTTTCTTTAGCATTAACTATATTCGAATCGATAATTACAACAGATTTTATCCTACTAGAATGTATCTATAAAATTAGGAAGTAATATAAACAAGTTAATTTCAATCAGATTTCAGTCCTTAGATATCCAAGTGTAATACTATTTGCTACTTAAAAAAAGAAAAAAAGAACAAAACAAAACGATATTTTGGAAAATAGGAGTTCTATAAATACAGAAAGTACAGATTTCACAATGATTCGACTATTGAGCAAGAATAAATTCTGTGCATCTGTTCGAATTTATTTGAATAATGACAGAATTAAAAGCAATGATATTAATGACCAAATTTGTACCTACCGACTACCGAGAGAAGCGGATATTCCGCGTATACTCATATTCGTATTCAGTTGATATTGAAACTTGCAATTTGGAGTAACTGCGCGACTGTACACGAATCTCTATATATAGCCGGCTGTCGAACACGTTAAATCCAAACTACGCGATACAATGGCTGATAAACAATTTTTCAATTACGAACGAGAGTTATGAATTCGCGGTGACCTTAATCGTTTCCTTGCAATAAGCAGCTGCTCGCACGTTAATATTCGCACTTCCTTTAAAACGGAACAACTTTTCGTTAACGGTTAACAGCGCTGACAGAGCTACAAATTATTGAAAACGGTAAAAATTGTAGTTTTTCACAACTTTTCCAAAGCTGTAATAAATCTAAAAGATTCTTGCATCCTTCGATGCCTGTCTTTTCCTTCCGCATCAAACCAATCTCGATTAAATTTTTAGCACGCATACGTGTAACTGACATAAACCCACAGAGCGCATTGTTCAAACTTTCATTACAGTCAGATAAAAAATTATAAAGTGCGACCTTCGCTATTCTTTTTGCGATTCCAATCAGCTGCAATTTGTCCACGCGTGTTTTTACGCGTCATCAAGTAAATTAATTTGTCTTATTTCTCAAAGAAACTCAAGTAGCTTAGTTTCATTTTCAAAAAGTTATTCCGCTATAAAGAGTATTCGAATATTAATGCGAGCCACTGTATGTTTGCGCAATTTGTCACGTTTCCTCCGGACGAAGAAGTCGTAAATTCTGAAAATTCATGGCGCTCTCTGGAATTTGATTTAACTGCAAATCTGTGTATCATTATGCGCATAGAGAAAAATTATTCACCGGCCCTGACAACATCTTTCAACCTTGTCGTTCAAAATCGGTCGAGCGTCCCCTATTCTAAATGGTTATCAAAGAAGCTATTGCAGATATTGAGATTTATCTATAACATAAGATAAAGAGATGCCTGCTTTATACGCATGTAACATTTGGCAAAGCTCCGTTTATCATTTTCCTTCAACATAATATGTACTATATAGCATTCGCTATAATTGTAATTTTATACGCACGCACGAACGCAAACGCTCGTATAATTAAACGGTGTTCTGTAAAAACAATTTTTATCTTACTTGCACTATCTGATCGGCATTAGAATGTAGACAATTGAACAAATGTTGTCCCAGAGATATGTTTGGTACTTCTGTTGTCGGCGGACCGTGAAGTATATTATCTTGTATCTTCATTTTTTTTCAGATGAAGCTACCTGTAACGATAAAAATGCAAATGAATAACGGCAATTACTAAATTCCAGTTGCTGCTAAATGGAATGGCGCAGATATTGCTTATTTCGTCATGAAGTGATTTCATTTTATTTTCGTATTTTTACTTTTACTAGGGAGAAAAAGCCTACAATATTTTAGTTAGTTTAGCAAGAAAAACGTGAATTGTATACCTTATTAAGACGATTGATCGGTAAAGTACATATTATTTATTGCACGATATATAATGTTTATACATCGCCTCAAACGATAAATGAGGTTTTTCTTTAAAATTTTCCATAACAGTTTTAAATGCACATCTTGTTATAGATTTGACTAAGGCACCTACATACGTACATATACATATGTATACAGGATGGTCGACACAATTGTTTCAGATTATAACTCCATTACCGGTGCGGTTAGAGAAAAATGTCAAAGGAGAAAGATGAATGGTTCAAAGCGTACTACGTCCGTAAAGCCATGTTTCCTCAGAAGTGTAATGACGTACGTGCTATCCACAACTGCATTATTTTTTTAAATGTAAGTGCATACGTTTTCACATCGATAGATTCCTCATAGATTCGTCATTCTACGTAAAAGAGTATTGGTATAATCGTAAAAACTATCGCAATGAATGAAATTAAAATGATCGTAGAAGAGATATTTGAAACAAATATCTTCATCGAAGACGATGCTCAAAAATTTCGTAATTGTCGATATTGATGCGTGTACTCCTATCGAAAAGCAGATACGCATTTCTTTGTTCAAAAGATAGGATTTCGATAAATCCTGTAAATTCTGGAGAGAATCTGAAAGAACGGATAATACTGCAAGGCATTAGGTGCAACAGGTCGGAGATCGTCTTGACATTGATCGTCTTAATTGTTTATTTTGACAAGAACTGAAATAATTTTTATACAACGTAATAGAGAAGCGTTTAAGCATTTTCTTCAATACAAGTATTTTTTCTTTAATATCTCGAAAACTAATAACTTTTCATCATTATACCCTCCATACTTTTCGCAAAAAAGCATGTATTACTATTTCAGAAAATAATGCAATTGTTGATTGCACATATATCATTCCACTTCTAAAAAAAAAAACCTTAATTTTACAAATGTAGTACTTTTCAAATCATTCATCTTTCTCCTTTGACATTTTTTCTGTAACTGTACAGGTAACGGATTTATGGAACATCATGTGAATCTTTTTGCGTCTGAATAGAGAAAACGATTTATTGCGGTCGTGGTGGAATGTCTTTGACTAGGATTTTCGGAAATATGAGGAGCATGTATATGAACATAGTTTGAAATTATCTCATATAAGTTTGAGACTACCTCAAAGTATTATCTTTTTCGTCTTTCTCGAAAAATTCACGAGAAATTTGAATTTGCAATCTAATTGATTATTGAGTCGATGCCAAGTCACGAAATGAAATTTTACATTACATAATTAGTGGACTAAAATACCGTTTACCATTTTCCATTTTTTATTAACGTTCATGCTTTTAGCATCAACCTAAAACGAACTATGTTTAATCTCTCCTTTTTCAAATAGAACATAAGCGATTTAAATCTCAAATAACTTTATCGAAGATTGGAGAAGTTTGAATTGCGTTAGGAGAGAATTTATTAAAATTTCATTGCCGAAGACTTATTAACAACATGGAAGCAAGTATTTCAATAAATTAACCGTGATAAAGTAGTAACTGAACGTTGCATATTATATGCATTGTAATTACTTATTAAATAAATTAGTTCTTTAAATTGATTTATACCTTAAACAAATAGCAGTTCCTAGAAAGAGTATAATCGTTGAGATTAACTATTTTACGTAGCTTGGGATTGGTTGTGCATCGAATCATTTCTTTTCTTTTTTTCTTTTTTTTTTTTTCGTTTCGTGTCAGCCTTAAAAGATAGTTCTTAGGTGAACTTGAAAATTCAAGATTTCAAATTTCAAAGAAAACTAATTTAAAGTAGAGAAAATCTATCGTGTAAGACATAGTTGTAGAGAAATTGTCGATAAAAGATGCACTTTAACGCTGTGAAGCATGGCGGATCCGAAGAAAGAAGGATTTAGTTTTATTTTTCCCTCTGAAATAGGAATTTATTAATTTCTGTAAAATTGTCCACGTAGTTTTTTCTACTTGGCTAATGAAAAAATAGATTTACGTGCAAATTTTCAGAAGCTACGCAGACCAACAGACGTAACAACGTCACGCACTAAGTACGTTACGACATTTCAACAGGAATGATTCATTGAAATACACCAGTTTCTTTAATTAAAGCTAAGCTTGTTACGAAAAGTATAATGTATGATTGTTTCAAATTCACAGTATTAAATTCAAGTGGTATTAATTATCCGAAAGATATTGAAGATAAGATATGAAATAATATAATAATATTAAATAATAATAGTCTCGTGTATGTGACCGTTGCCCACCGTAATAATCGATCTGATAAATTACAGTAATCGTTTCCATCATCGAAGACTTCACCGAACTTCACCAAGACGGCTGATTGGTTCGGCGACGGTATTAACTTGAACTTCTACAACTGATTTCACGATAGTACGATAGAACCCAACGTATATTGGAACTGTGGGAGGATTTGTGAATTTTGAATAGTAATGATCGCATTTGCTGAAATCGATTATTCCAGAAGATAGTTGACAGGTTGATCTGTTAAGTATAATTCATCGTTCACTTAAACACATTCACACAAAAGATCCTGTCTAGTTTTGTTGATATCACTAAAGAATAGTTATGTTTCGATTCTTATTTTCAACGAATTACCTATGAGGAAATTATTTCTACGGATCAAGCAATTTTTTCAATTAATTATGCTACTTTATCTATTCATGGCAACTATTATTCCATATGATTAGATCCTAAATTTATATGTATTATTTATAACAGCAAATTAACAACAAATTTAAGGCTTATTGAACTTTTCGCAATATATAATAGCGAAAAGATTTCAAATTATGTATCTAAGGGATTATATACGTTAAGTAAATAAGATACATCCATTATTCATTACATAAATAAAAATTATTTAAAGAAGAAGTACTGAAACTATCAGGTGTTGTCAGGTGAATTACTGCATATTTTACAAAACGTTGAAAATGTCGATTTCTTCGTAATGTCACAAGCATATATGCAGCACACGCTGTTGCAACGAATGTTATTTAGCTAAGAGTAAAATACAAAACTGCGGCGCTTATAATATTAAGTTATCACGCAGCTGAGCAACGGCGAAAAGTCGGATAAATTGGAAGGAAAGCTCGATATCACGAGGGAAACGTCTCATTGACAAATTGTTTTCCTTCGGTATCGACTTGGCGTGGCCTATAGGGAACACGAGCGAAAGGCGGAAAAATATTTTTGTTTTCACATCGTAGAAATGGAACGATACGATTTTACTTTGACACAAGCGGCAGAATCGACTCACTCTACGGAACAGAGACTAATAGAACTTAATTACTTTCATGATTAACGGTTATAAACCGTATATTTACGATTGAGTCAAGTTATGCAGAAATCTACCAACCTTTAAAATTACAAAAAATTAGTTTAACTCAACTATAAATTAAAAATATATAATAGCTAAATAAATAGAATTGAACATAGTACGGATGCCACAATTTTGTGATCTTTATTTCAATAATCTCGAGACTCAAGCTCAAACTCTTTTTATCGCATATTCTACTCATCACGAGGATCAAAAGTCTGCAATCTCGCTGTAAATTTTCTACATATATATGAAACTGACTTTATTTATAATACATTTACACCTCGCAGTCAGATGCAGGGTAAATAGTATCGATCGGCGTCCGTAGATACCACAGATACGCCATTCGATATTCCATATTCCATATTCCATATTCCATATTTTCCTTTCTTTCTTTCCTTTTGCTTAAGCAACATAGGGCTTGCGTTTCTACATATTCCAACCTCGTACTGTTATGCCGCGGCAAGAGGAAAGGTCCAAGATTCCGGCGAAAGGTAAGCGCTCGAGTTATTTTTCACAAGATCATAAAGGCGTTTACCGGTCAGCAGCACGGGGAGAACAGCCCCGAGGCACCGCGATATACCATTTTTTACCACATCGCAAAAGGAACCGGTTGAATCAGCTCCTCCTCGAACCCTTATCGATCTGTCAGTGCTAGCCGTCAATTCGAAGAATCGTCAGTTCAAGAAGCGGATGTACTTAACACTGTGTTTTGGCTCCGCCGGTGTATCTATCGCCCATTCGCGTAGCAATACGGTTACGCGTTATTTTACACGATAGACATTTAACTGTTCAATGGAGATAATCCGTCCAGCCGAATCCGATGAATAACATGATCCTCTGAATTGTTTAAAACTAACCGTAAACTCGATGATAATTGAAATGAATGTCAATGTCGTAACGATAACAGCTATTTAAATAACAAAAAATTCAAAAGTTGCATCTAACCCCTATTCTAAAACCATGCCTGTATACAGGATCCGGCTGAATAACGTGTAAAAGCAGCTACAATGTGATACATTGTGGAAAAATATGGAATCAATATATGAGATATAAAATAAAAATGTAAGTAATGTAAAGTAAAATTTGTTTATTCTCGGCTTAGTTTTTGAGAATATCGAGTTTGAAGATTTATCAAGTATACTTGAACGTTAATTCCGGACTGGACATGTGAAAATAAATAGAAAATGCGTGAAAGGAATAAAATCTTGTGAACAAGTCTTGTGAACAAATTTTAGTCTACATTTTCGATTTATTTGCACAAGTAGATCGACCTTCTGTCGCTTATTTAGCTTCTGTCTATGCCAGAATTATCCGCGTTCAAGCGTATTTGATAAATTTGCAAACTCGATTTTCTCGAAGACTAAGGGAGGAATAACAAAACATTATTCTGTATTTTTTTATCTTTACATGTTATTCGGCTGGAACCTTACGTATGTACGCAATGTTGAACCCTTGTTACACAATATGCATCGAAGATTTTATAAACTATTCTGTCCGACAATGACTAGTAAGGAGTACAGAAAATTCTAAAGGAATACAAGAATTTGAAACGGCCAGACTATCTCACGATGACCTTTTAATTTTTAATCATTTTGTGACATTCCAGTTCATCCGCATAGAGTATCTAGCGTCGTTAATAACAAAATTTACGTTTCTTCAATTCAATTTAGCTTCATAGTAATTAACGAAATGCTGTCAGACTGAATACATAAGGTTTGATCCCTATTAACATTTAAGAATGTTTTAATATACGTTTAATTTAACGACAAGGAGCTCGCACGTCAGTCTTTCTCGATACCTCTTATAACTTTGCGAATATTTCTAATATCGTATAATATGAATGGACTATCGATTATTCCTCTCCCGAATAAAGCATAGACAATCTATACAAAATATTAATTATACTCGCTTATAGCTAACTAATGTTAATGCGGATTAACTGTGTCACAGAATCAATCTCTGCAACAGCAGTTAATCTTTAAATCGACATCTTCAGATTCAGAGAATTCCAATTTACATGATCGGTGCAGGATCTACAATTCAAATTGCAGAGTTTCGGTTTAAAACAAGAATGGAGGAGGAACTTGTGAATATTGATAGAAAGTGACGAAACATCTGCATAATTAGTTAATTATCAAGGTAATGGCAATTGATGATGGATGCGATCAAATAACCGTAAAAACATTGCTTCTCTGTATTCTCATTTTCCATTGTCGTTAACGTGATCCGTAGGTGCTTGCATTTGAAAGAAATTCCACAGCGTATTCGAAGTAAGGAGAACTTTTACACAATGTTCAATACCGTAAATTGTTGTTACCTGTGTCGAAGGAATTAGTATAACGTTCGTTGTTCGATATTAATTGGTAAAGTGTAAATTAATTTACTAAAGTTGTCAAAGTATTTTAGGAATAACCGTGTGTTAAAATTACTGAACAATTTCAAAACTGTCGCTACTATGTAGCACAGCAGAGTGCTCCTTATCCGAACACCCATTAGCCGAATACTCGGATAGTCCAATGTTCTATTATACGAACATAATATTTCCTACCAACGGATGCCTTTTTCCGTTTCAAATATGTACAGGGTGTCTAGAATTTATATGACCCGACTACCATAGCCTGATTCTCCGCACTCTCGGTTTGGTGAAGGTTGACCTAGACCTTGAAAATCTGGGTCAAAAGGTCAAACTTTTTTATCCTTTTATGTGTTTATTTTATAAATTAATTTACTTGTTAATATTTGTATTAGATTTGCAAGAAGGACCATGCCAGTTGAACCTTCCTCTCGGAGAATGATATTAAAGTTCCGCATTGGTTGCGGTTTAGGTGTATGTTGATGATAAAGTTAAATCATTCGTGCGTTATTTCGCGCCTGTTAAACATATTAGTAGTCCTTGACAATATACAGGATGCTGCATTTCTCTCTGATACCTTATTGAAAATCCTTCAAATATTCCATCAGTAAAATGATGAAACGCGAAGGAGGAATCCGTTCTTGGAAGTCGGAATGCTGAGAAATCGCTGTTTAGGTTCAGTCGGAGTGGATGCGAGATTGGATTGAAGATCTGTGCACGATATACAGGAAACGCGATCCCCAAATAGTGTGGTCAGAACGGCGTGTAAATTTTTTAACAAAAATTTGCTTATTGTCCAGTTCAACGATAAATATGAATGATTATACGTAAGGCGCATGTAAAATTATTTTCTGATTTTGTACATTTATAGCCGTATCCGGATGTCACGGGAATTACTTTTTAAGATACGAGAAGATACGAGAAGTAAAGATAAGAAATATTGCCCGTTTCTTCTCTTTTTTTTTTTAATAGAAAAAGACTAAAATTCTGAATGAATGAAAATGTAAAAATTGTTTATTCTTTTAAATGGCAGAGATATATATTGACTTTCCAGAAATAAATAAATTATGCATTCTACGGTGATTATCACACTTGCGTGGTTTTAAAGTCTTTGCGTTGTCCTGTCTATCGCTGCTATTTCCAGTATCACAACTTTTTGACGTTTGAATAAATATGTGTATTTATACCTATGGTTTTAAGGTAGTTGGAAAATTTTGTTGTCGTGATATCTGCGACGTATATGACTATGAGTACTATTATCATTCTTTTTTCTTGGATAGAATGCATTTTGTGATTTTTTCCTTCTTCTTCTTATGTGATGTTTGCAACATTTGGTATTACAACGTCGATTAGGTGGGTTTTCTTCTCCTTTTTATTTACAAATATGGTGCCTGGTCTGTTACATGCACTTGTTTTAACATTGTTTTACACGTAACTGGTGCGTATTGTTTTGTCACGGCATAATTTGTAGCTTTCGCTTTCAAATAAGTTTTCGGGTTTGTACTTATAGTACGTAGTGTATGTTTGTGTTAAGTGATATTCTATTGCGAGTTCTTGACCTAAGATTCTTGCCGTTCTATTAATATTACTATTACGCGTTATATTGTCGTTAGCTTGAAATTTAAAATTACATTATCTTTTCTCACGGTTTCTGTTACTTCTCTTATGGTTACCTTTCAGACATTTCTAACAAAAGCAACAAATATTTCTATCGACGAATTACTGTAATTCTCTTTTAATATAAATTTATCGTAAAGTAGGTAGCAAGTATTTAACAAAATTCCAGAGACAAACAATTTACCGAACAAGAAAATGATAAAACGTAAAAGGTTTCAACTATAATATTTCATTCCTATTTATAATTTCTCCATTATTGTTAAATAATTTATGTATTTTTTTTCTTTTGTTCCCTATCAGGCATCTATCGCACAGTCTATTCTTTCATAGAGTTTCAGCATTGGCCATTGCAGAAAATCTAATGTCCTTTGCTATGCAAAACATCTGTTTAACAGTCACTAACTTTTCCTGTAAATTACGAGCAAAGGGAGTCAAGTTTTATCGACACAGTAATCAAATCAAAACTTAAAAGCTGATTAATTTAACTCTAAAACTTTCTTTATCCAATTATGACTAGTTTAAGCTAAGAATGTTGGACTAAGTGCCACTAATATGTTAGTATCAAACGATCCATACGGTGTCCGACAAAAATGATGTCTGTTAAGGGAAACTCGACTCCTTTTCATTATGGAGAGCGTAACGCAATCTTTTTCTCTTCTCTCCATTTTTCTGCCATTTGCGGCCATGTAACGAAAAATGTTTTGAAAACAGTAGTGGAAATAATAATATTTCACTCTTTGATACGGAAAGAGAGAATTACCGCGGCATGTAGAATCATATATTCAGGCACTCTAACAAGTAGATGATTCAAACTTCTACAAAAAAAAGAAATGGTGTGCAATTTGAACAAGTGTTAAAATAATGCACTTTTTGAATTTGTCGTAAAATCTTCCGCAATTTTATATAAAAAAAACCATATGGACTATTTATGTTACTCAAGCAGTGCTTGGTTTCGCTATGAGAATAAAGTGTATTCAGAATCTTTTTATCATCATTCGCAGTACACTGGACACACCTTTTTTATTACGTGGCCCCAAATGGTAGAAAAATTCTAAGTCGCGTTACGCGGAGCAACCTGTGTTTCTTACATATGGTTAATTGAAATGTAAATTTAGGGACTTTATTTTGATCAAAACAGAGTTTGATTCAATTTTTAGAAAGTTATTCTGCTTTAAAGAATGTGCGAATATAAATACGATCCGATTATTAAACCGATAATAAGGATATATTGCGAGTTGGTGAACACTTTATGTCAAGTTTGCTTGCTTAAATCAAATTTGTCGAATATTTATAACATGCTTATTATTATCTACTTATTCTAAACAGAAACAGTACGTCTAGTAATCAGGTAGAAATTCAATTATTGGTGAGCACAAATACTAATTTACATAATCAACAGCAAGAATAACGCGTATATTGAAATGAATATTGCGTTAAAGGTGATGTTAAATTTTGTTGTATGTAAGTGGAATTTTTGAATAGCAAGTGAAGAGATAGACGCGAGATTCCTGCAGGTACATGTTATTGAGTAATTAAAGCGTGTGTCACGATGATCTTACTAGCAATGTTTCGAATATTCACGCACAGTAACACAGTGACCAGAGGAATAGGTGAGAATGTGTTCTCGGAAATCACTGAACTGCCTGACTAGGAGTCGGTGTTCAGGGTTAGTTGCCGGAGGTAGGTTCGCTGCTAGGAGTAGATGGACCGGGGTATGAGAGCGCGTGCCACTCTGATTGTGGCGGCCATACTGGGACGCACGAGCCACATACCGACGATTCTTGGTTTCATGCGGCGTGCCTAGACACCCTGAGAATACTTATGACTTGCTGAAGCGGTGCGGCTTCCCGTCTAACTAAGGACGTCGTTAAAAAAACTGCTTACCTTTATGTAAAAAGGTATTTACTAGCTTTAAACCTAACAATTAACGAACAGTCTCGCCTTGTTCGTCAAAAGTAGTTGTGCTTCACGTAATATGTAATATCAAGTTGAAGATTCAATATCGTCAAAGATTTATATGCTGTCCTGCAGCTTACGTATACGTAGCAAGGAAAATGCAAGACAGGCAATTTCCCAAACGATGGATTGATCGCGGTGGAGAATTTCTATGGCCACCACGCTCATCAGACCTAAAGCTGCTAGGCTTCTTTCCGTGGTAGACGTTAAAGAACATAGTGTACCGAGGACAACACAAATTGCATCTTTGTAGTGTAGCAATGTCAATGGATAATGACAGCAACGTGAATGGAGACAACAGAGTGCGATAAAAAAAAAAAAAAAAGAAATGAAAAATATCGAGTATAGTAGCAGGAATATTTGTCATTTCTTCGGTGGAGTAATTTCGACGAACGGCACGAGTAAAAGGCTCAGATCGAATAATATTAAGCATCGGCTTTTCGTGTGCCGAGATACGAGCACAAAGAAATAATTTTTCCATGCGTGCATTACAGCGGAAAAATTCAATTTCACTTTTAAAAATTCATCTCGAGACTTCTGTTCGATGCCAGGTTTTTAAAATCTGGTGCGGGTGCGCGGTTCGTGTGCATTAATTTGCGCAACAAAGAGCTTTTATAACATGTTGGGGTGAGTTTAAAGGTTGGAAGAGATCGCATGCAAAAAGCTTCCGTTCTTGTTACATAAGCCGGTTTTAACTAACTTCTCGGTACACTAACTATGCCCTATGTATAAATTTCAGTTCAATCAGAGAGGCGCACACTTCTTCACGTAGCAAACTTTCATTTCAGAAAATGTTTACAGGCGGTTAAATATAAATTTAAATACAAGAAAATCTCGCCGAGCTTCAGCCTGAATGAAATTTGCACAGACAGAAAGGAGGACTCGCAGTTCCGTTTGCTCGAAATTTTTAATTTTCTTTGCGCTAACGATTCCAGTGAATTGCGTGAAATTTACTAAATATAACTTGCCTACTTGGACACATTTTATCTTCCTTTGCGTAGAAAAATCCCGAGTATATTTCTATATAAAATTCTACATAAAATCAAAATTTTTCCTCGTGTGATAAGAAATGCTGAATAAATATCGATCAAAGAATCATTTGTTCCAAAGTTACAGGCGAACGAGCATTATTCGCTTCTACCGCAAATGTTTCAAATTGCTATCATATATTTCAGTACGATACAACGTATTCGAATACTATAATATGGATTTCTTGGAGACCGCCGTATATGTACATTCGTAAAATTCACCATTGTATTCTATTTCTCAACGGAGAAAGTTTTCTATTTATTGCTTCAATCTGTGTATCGTGCACCGGTAAATTGTAAATCCGTAAATGTATAGATAAATAAGTACTCGTGTAAATATAAGCAAAAATTTATAAATAAGCTTTAAAACTTACAATGGAAACAAGGGATTTCTTGGTTTATGTCCGTAGAACATGAACTTTTCGTTTATTCGAGTAATTAATTAAATTAATTAATTAATTAATTAATTAAATTGGAACGTGATACAATCTTTTCCGAGCACTATATTTTCAACAATGCAATTTCTTCTGCTTGTAATAAATTATATACGACTATATTGTTTTCCACTCCAATACCCTGTTAACGTTGAAATCGCCACGTTCGCGGAATCCACATTATCCAATTAACGGGAAGATAATTTATAAAGATTTATAAGTTGTAAATCGTTACATGAATTTACAAGAAGAGAAATTGTTGCAATCTTTTCTTAATAAAGATTTAACTGTTGTTGGGATCTCCTTGATTAAAGATAGTCCAAACTTGGAATTAACGCGAAAGTTAAATTATTTTTAATGAAAAAAAAATGTGTGTCGTTTCCAAGTTATTATTTGCTTATTCCATCTTACACAGTCGCTATTAACGATCTTTTCAATCGGTATTATTCCATCATAAGTTAAAATGAAAAGAAAATTTGTCATTAAATATCATAAAAAGTTTGATAATATTACAGTCGTATAATATCGTTAAATACCGTGTGTACTATGCTTTAATTTTGGAAACAGTTTAATAATGATAAAATAACATGAAAGGTGCCACTCATTCTCTTCTTGACACGTTTCCAAGATTTTGCACGCTCCCTGTATCTTGAGGTTAAGCGATCCATGAAAGAGAATTATACAGGACTAAGAGTCGTTAGAAATAAATTATATGGAACGTAACGTAATACGTAATAACGTAAAAGTAAACAGATCATAAAATGTGTATATTTTTGTATCTAAACAACTGAGAAAATGATTAGAAATAGGTAGACGGATACGTTCGTAAATACAAGTAGAAAAGCGAAATTACATGACTGGAATATTGTTTATCTCGAGTATTTGTTCCAAATGATTTCGCGTCTTTCGTTTATGGCCTAATAAAATTAACGAAGGGTGACATCTTTCCCCGAACAACGTTTTCATGGAAGTCGCGAAGGGTGCGACAGAAGACAAGGGAATTACGATACGATAGTAATAGCATCTGACATTCACGGATGTGAAATTTGATTCTCAGAATAGCGGTATTTAGCTTGTTCTTGACGACTTCACGAGGGTTAAACGGGTAAGGAAAGCGACTTACATAGCATGTTACTGGCAAACTCTGTAATTTGCCTATCCAGGCAAACTGTGCAATTTCGCCGAGAATAATGGCTTATCTGTTGTGTTGCTTTTGCGTATGCGACGATACACTACTTAATTTGCTTCTCAGTAAAGATGACGCGTGCGACGCGATATGCGTCACATCAATAACGTACAGTTACGTTTCAACGTACTGGAAAATAATAATTAATAATTAAGTGATATAAGTGCATACTGGAAAGAGGAGGAAGAAAGAAGTGATTTATGTGCGGATAGATTTGGGAACCTAGAACACTTAACAAGAGGCTGCAGGGAAACCGAAAGAGGTGTCAGGTTGGAAGATGTAGCGAGCGGAAGACAGGATAGAGGGATTGCGGGATAGCTGGAGAAGCTGGAAAAGGGAAAAAAGGAGAAGGAAGGATATAAGCAGACCAAAGGGAGTCTTCGCGAGCATAAAAGGACGCAATAAGTAGGATAATTATTAGTCGGAGTAAATCGGAGTGTGCAAGGAAGGCAGAGTGAACGATTCGAGATGCGCGGACAAGATCGCTTTGTAAATATAGATATTTGTAAATCAAGTTCAGTCGTTGGTTGTGAGGCCAAATAAATATATAAATATAGAATTATTATATTTATATTTGTATTTAAAAAATGTGCCGCTATATACCAAAATATATGCTAGTATAATCAATAATCTGAAACGGTTTCGCAATAGCTATCGAATGTCTAATTATACTGTCTAAATCTAAACTTTACTTATTGGGAGAAAGCCTGAGGGACAATCGGTATTTTGATCTTACAATCGCCAGTGACGAAGAGGTCGTTTTGCGATAGATACGCCATTTTAGAAATTGCTGGAAATTCTGCCCTAATTCGAATCGTGTTTTACAAGTAAGTTGATTAATAACTCGGCGAATTGTTCTTGGTGCTTTGACGACAGACGACTGACATTTTTCATTTCACTGGTGCGCGAGTTGGGGAAATTTGCAATTCTGTCAGGCGATCCATAGTTTGAGAAGCCCTGCTGTAAGCGAACAGAGCTGCCATTACGGCCGATGTTGTACGCGTACTTCTGGGACAGTATGTTTCCGGGATGAAAAATTACCGGCGACATTGAAACGTCTCTGGCAATCGGGCTCAATTGTTCCATCTTCCGGTTCGTATTAACGTAAGGCCGCGACTTAACGGAATTAACGAGATCGTGTCTAGCTCGTAAAGGGCGGCAGAACGCGGCAAAACGCGGCAGAACGCGGCAGAACGCGGGGCGGAAGTGGCGGCGGTACGATGCAAACGCAGCGGCCCGCTCGAAGCACCGTCAGGATTTTGATAACATGTGACTTTATCTGGAATTCCCGAGCGCACAGGTAGCCTGTTTACTTAAGATAATAGCAAAGCGGAGTGGCTGGCTGAACGTAGATGGAAGGCTGGCGAGGGGAAGGCGAAAGGAAATTTCAGCAGGCAATGTCGAGTCTCTGGGAGGAGGGCAGACGAAGAGAAACGAGGAAAGAACGCGGCGAGTCGAATGCTCGGGGAGGGATAGGATCTCGGGCGAGCGGCGATAGAGGAGCAGAGCAGCCGAAGAAGGGAATCCCGAAGAGGAGAGGAACAGTAGCTGGAGGGTTGCTTTGCCGCAGAGACGCAAGCGGCTAAGGATAAAAGCGGAAGAGTGAAATAGAGGGGGTGAGATTCTCTCTCAGCCGGGCTACAAGAACTTCATTTTCCGAGCCATTACGCCCCGTCCCACTGCGCTACCCTGCAAACCCCTTTACCCCCTTAAATTAATTTATATCGAAATTTTAAATGACATTCATCGGGTCGAACAATAAATAACACTACCAGCCGAGGAAACGTAGTAACGTAGAGCCACCTTCTACAACCTGCCTTTTTCACACTTTCCACTCTCTCCTTTCCAAAAGTTCTTAGGAAAATTTTCTCAGCCACTTTTTCCGTACAGTACGCGAGCCGATGATAAACTCTACGAATGTAATTCATCGATGAAATGCGATCTGACGATACAGCAAGTTGTATGCTCCAATTATGTAATATACTGCTATTAATATGAATATTAAATGCGAATATAAAACGTGATTTATCTTTGCTCGTGTTTCCTTTTCTTTTCTATTTACCTCCCTCCTTAGTTGCATTTTGCCCACAGTTGCATCGTTATCCACAGTAAAAATTATTTATAGCTTGTTGCACTATGCACACACTTTCATTTATTCGCTCATTTAGCTTTCCATTGGAGCTAGCTATTCGGTTTTTATTGGTCTGTCGTTGTAACGAGGATGTCCACCGTGTGTTTTCCTTTTAAGCTACTTGGCCCTGTTCTGTATCTTCTTTGTAACGTTTTAGCGCGTTATTTGAATAAGAGTCTATCGTCAACCTTTGTTCGTAATTGAGAAAGTGGGATCTCTATGCATGAATTCTGTAAAGTACAACGTACGATTAATCGATTGAAATGTTTATAACGTAAAAGCGAAAGAGGTAATTAACATTTATCTAGAATTATATCCTTGAAATTGAATCCTGTAGAAATCACATGGAAAAATGAACGACATTTTTCATGGCATGAAACATTATTAAGTTGTAGGTTTTGGCTATAACGTTAAGTAAAATAATGGAAAGAAACGTCTGTGTTCATTCAGTCGGAAGATCGGTAACAGAAACGTATCGCAAATGCAGATACGGTTGAGTAAAATTTTAACAACCTGGCACGGTAATGGTCGCTTTTATAATAATCATCGCGATATTCCACGGAATTGGTCCTTTTCCTCGTGGCTGTCGGTTTCCACTTTTAGCTTGAATGAATTCCATCTCTTTCTCTATACCGCTTCTATGTTTCAGTCAAGCAAATTTGCACGATTTGCTGTTTCAATAAACTCGAAATGGAGACCAGTAAAGTTGCACGCGATAGAAATCTTCAATGTTTCTCTCCCGGTTACTTTAAATATGTTATTTCAGATATTAATTAAAAGAATACTTTTGCTTATTGGCCAAAAAATGTGCACGTAATTATGCGTTTATTTAAAGGCAAATCGTTGTTTAAAGCAAAGTCTGCCATTTCTATATATCATAATCGTAAATTTATATATATTTATATAGGATGTCTCATTTTGATCGATCCGCGCAAATATCTTTCAAACTGTAGCTTCTTCAAAAATTCTAATCAAGATGCATTGACACCATTCGATGCACTTTTTAATTCTCTACAAAAAAAAAAAGAGTATTAAAGTACTTGTGTCGAAAAATGATTAGCTTAAAAGATATTTTAACTTTAATCTTGTAAAACTTATCGGATGAAAGACAGGGAAAGACAACGCAGTGCTGTTATGATTACGTTTCCCGTGTCTCGTATCCACTGAATTTTAATCAAATTCATATTGAAATATCTTTGAAATTGAGCAGCTTCAGATACAAGTGCTTAATATCCTTTTGCAGAAAATTAAGAAGCGCACCTTAAAATTAGGCTGGCTTTGAGATCAGTTAGACTTTTGGTTTTGGAACAGAACATTTTTCTTCCCACTTTGGAAGAAACCTGATCGATCACTTTCTGAGGATCGCCCTGTATATACGATACGTGTATATCGCAATACGCTTATAATAGATACTGAATATACATGTGTAGTAACGCATACCAATGGAAGCGTTCGCACGACGATTCTCGACAGATATAGTATCCCGAGATCCTCGGCCGCTAGCTATACTTTTCCTATGAAATTTCCTATGAAATCGGCGGATGAAACATTGGAACAAATCGTGTCATTCACACGGCAAATACATGGTACGGTAAAACTCGGTTTATATAAACCTGTCGGGGTTAGGTTGATCCATATGATCGGGTCGTTCACTTAATGCGAGTCCGCCTATGATTTGCGTTCGGTTAGTAGGAATCCATGTTCGTGCAAGGGGAATCCAGGAGACATTTGCCCTCAAATACGTACGTTGGAAATTTGTATCGACTGCGAAGATGAGAATGCGTCACATAACGCGTGCCAGTACTGTTCGCATCTTACCGCGAGACATTCGTACAAATGGATCGACGCTGAGCGGCAGTTCAAATAATAGGAACTCGGCTAAAGTTCAGTTAATCAGGCACTACTAAAATTTCGTTTGCTCAAACAGAGCTCGTATAAATGGAGTTTCATTGTATCGTATCCATTCTTCGGCATCGTTTGTTTCATAAATTCCATGATTTTGTAATTTTTTGTAATTTTTGTAATTTTGATAGGTGATAAGTTTTGGTGCATAGTTGAATTTGTTACTATAAAAAGTTGAACAACAGAAATAGCAAACTATTGAATGCCAGCAAGAAATTATGATGTATGTATGTAAAGTAATGACTTAATATTTTAGGCTTCCTTCTTTGCTCTGTATAATTGTCAACGTACGGTTTGAGAAAGATATATTTTGCGCCTTAATATAACTTCAACGAAATTTTACCTACTTTTCTTACGCACATACGACTTTATAACCCTGTGACACTTTCAAATTGTCTTTATTTTTTCCATAAACATCTTTTACTAATTCTACTCGATTATTTTCAATTATAATGACATTCAATGAACTCTTTAGCAATTCTAAAGTACTTATTCCTTTCTCAATCTAGTCTCTTACGTGTTTTCTTGCATAAACCTGTTGCGTTATCCTGTTGAAACGTTAAATTTTCACGCGTGATTGTATGTCTTAATAATAATGTCATAATAATGTTCCCTTTTTACTCGTTTTTCCCTTTAGCTCTTTCGTATAACGTCCAAATGGACAAAACTTTAAACTTGTTCATTCCTCAAAGATTAGACTTTCATCCAAAACGGATGCTTGAGAGGAGAAGTTACTCTCAACTGAAAAATGATCGAAACAAATGATCTCATATTCCACTGCTTCACACGACGATACACGTATCGTGGAACCGTTATATTTAAACGAGTTCCTATATGTTCGTATGTAATAGAAGGAATAATTGCTTAATTATGCGAATGGATAATCGATGTCGTGTTACATCTGCCAGAATGTACATTTTAACTTTACATTTACTGAAAAACAATATTTTCTTCTTACAATGTTGGACTTGTTGCACATATGGATAAAATGGCAGTCACTTTAAAAGCTCCGTTATTTTAGAGCTATGAGAAATCTTTGTTAGCAAAATGTTCCGTATAGAAAGGTTTTTGATACGGCGGTAATAATTGTTTTTAAATGCACATGCATTTATTTCAGTGCAATCATATATCATAGAGAATCGAGACCCAGTGTATTAAAAAATATATAATAAATGTTATTACTGTCACATTATAAACCTCTTTATACTATATAATCTTTGCTAACAAAGTTTCTTCATAGCTCTTATTGGATATTTCTTTTCTGCAGAGTACGATATTGATCTGATATTAATCCAAGATACTCATTTGATATTGAAATCTTAATTTATAATTATAGTCATCGTTCCTCGTAGCGAAACATGTTTAAAGTAACGGTTGAATGATTTAGAGAAGAGTACATTGTGGTGTTATCTTTCGATTGAAATATTGTAATTTACACAATTGAATATTAAGAAATCGAAATTTTCCTGCACAAATGTTAACTACGTTTAGCAGAATTGGCGCTTAAAACGATTGTGTTCTACGGTTCCATGAAATGTAAACAGTTGAGAAGTATTCAACCATCGACCTAATGTCAATATTTAGCTGCTGCAGATATTTATCCGCGTCATTTTTCTAGTATTATACATATTTAGTTAGTGTAGAGTATCGCTGCGATATTAAACACACAAAAGAAGAAAAAGTAGATATGTTATCGGTTTATTCTGAAGTTAGAGTAATAGCAGCACGCGTCAAACGACGGTATACGGTGAGATTTCCTCATAAAAAAACTAACCGTCTTTCGCTTTATTTTCACTACTTTCACGTAAAAAACCGATTCGAAGTAAAACAATGACGAACAATGGAAACGAAATTACAGTTTTGATCGCAGCTACATTGATCCGTCAGTATGCTATCGCGAAATTGAAAGGCAATATGGAATTAGTCGGGCAAGCGTCGTATAGTCGCGCATACTCCAAAGGCACAAAATTCATCCACACCGTTGATCAAAAGTTTTAAAGTTCACCGACGATGCTTTTTATCGTCATTTAAAATTTTGCGAATGTTGATTTAGATAAATCGATCGTCAACATCGGCGAAGCAAAGTGTTAACGTACGGTTTGGTATACTCGGAAATTGTATTATTGGGCCATATTTTACGAATGTAGCACTGGTCGGAACAAAGTATACAGGTTTCCTGAGAGAAATTTTATGTGCATTATTGGAAGATTTTCTCGTTAAATATTCGTCGAAAAATGTGGATCCAACAAGATGCATATCCTGCACATTGTGCATTAATGGGAGAAAATACATTGAATGGATTATTTCCAAATCATTGGATAGGAAGAGGCGATCCTACTAATTTTCCAGCTGAAGTCTGCAATAACCGCTAAATATTGCAAAATGTAACCCGGAATATTATACACGATTATAGGGTAAAATGTTGCGTTGTTCGTCAAGCTTTATCATCGTGCAGTGCGATTTTTTGCAAAAGTGGATCGGTGCAGTTTTTCTTTCAATGGAACCCTATTACCTCTCGGCATTAATTGGTATCTCGTATCGTTCTTAACGAGGAAGTATCAAAGAATTGTTAGTTCGCGAAGAACTCGATACTTTTCGACAGCTCTGACTATTTTCGAACGTTTACAACAAATACTCAAACATTTGACCGCTACGGTCTAAGCATTTTTCTTAAATTTCTCATTACACTGTTCATTTGTTCAGCACTCATACTCAAACAGCTCCTTTCAATTCGTTCTTTCGTGTCATCTGTTAGAATACAGGTTTCTGTTCACAGTCCATTTCTGAAAAAAGCCCTCAAGAAAATGTGGAAGGGATTTAAGTCAGGTTTTAAAACCCTAACCGATTTTTCTTCGTAAGTTGATGTTAAATATGTGTATCTCCGTATGGCGCGTGCGTTGCAAGCTGGTGCTCCATCCTGCTGATAGTACTCGTATTTCAGATGGTTTCGCGTCTCTGATGGAACATCACGTAGCAAATCGGGTAATGTGAATTCCAGGAAATACGGATATCGTTTAGCATTTAAAGTATTGTGGGGAAAGAAATACGGATCCATAAGGCACGTATTAAGAATTCCGCACCACACGTTGATGCATCTTACTTGATTGTTCGTATTTCTTGTAGGACGTGGATTTTCTGTAGCACGTCTACTTTAGGGCAGACGTGCTCGTTGTGTCGATTAAAAATCCCATTACTAGCAAAAGTATTGATAAAAGTACATTCGTTTGTCCATGGAATTGTTTGCAAAAAAGGTTCACTTTGTCACTATTTTGAGAAAAATCGGCAGAACTATATTCTACGAAACTCATCTCCCGCATATACAGTATGCTGCATGGAGCAATGATATTGGTCACAAATATCTTATAGATACCTACGTATTCCATTTTTGCTGCGAAATATTTTTATTAAAATACCTACGCAAGCATCCTAAATTAAACAGTGAACAGCTGAAAATTTCATTCGGATGACTTTATATTTTGAATGCAAACAAATTCATTATCGTGAAATATTTCGTAATATTGCCAGTTGGTACATTACTTTCATGCGTAAAGCAATTATCATATCGTGTATTATCAACAGACTTCTGTCGCTATATCGTACCGACAGTACTTTGCTTCGTCACGTACTTAGATTATACTCACAAATAACAAAATACAATGTCGAACAAGTAACGACATTTCGTGACAATATCATTATGACAGTTGATAATTCATTTCATTCTACATATGTATTTAGTTTATTTTCCATCGTTCTATTATATTTTATGTATTTCATATGTTTCTTTCCAATTGCTTAAGTAAACTTGTCTGCTGTTCCACATTAAAACACTTTTCAATCCCTCTACTAACATTCTTTTGTTTCATCAACGTGTTCAAAGCACCTAATTTGTTTTCTTATTGTTTGGACTTTCACCTTTAATTTAGTAAAAAAAATTGTATCGATTAGTTATTTAGTTTCGTTTTTATCCCAGTTTCAAAATGGAAGAACAAGACGCGCATTTCAGACGTATTTTATTGTATTATTTGCGAAAAGGCAGGAACGCATCGCAAGCGCACAAGAAGTTATGTGCCGTATATGGGAATGAAGCCTTGAAAGAAAGGCAGTGTCAAAATTGGTTTGCCAAATTTCGTTTTGGTAATTTTTAGCCATTATCGATTCAGATCGTCATAGCAAAACGCGTGAGATTGCAGAAAAGCTCAATGTATCTCATACACGTATTGAAAAGATCTTAAGATAGCTTGGCTATGCGAAGAAACTCGATTTATGGGTCCCTCATCGGCTTAAGGAAATTCATTTGACGCAACGTATTAGCATCTGCGATTCGCTTCTGAAGCGCAATGAAATTGATTCATTTCCGAAACGACTGATCACTGGCCACCAAGAGTGGATAGTTTATAACAACGTTAATCGGGAAAAAATCATGGGTGATGCAAGATGAAGCAGTCCAGACGACGCCAAAAGTTGAGATTCACCAAAAAAGATTATTAATACAACGTCAGTTTGGTGGGATTATACAGGAATTCTGTACTTTGAACTTTTACCAGGAAACCAAACGATTAATTCAAACGTGTAAGTTCAACAACTCGCCAAACTGAGCGATGCAGTTTAAGAAAAGCGGCCAGAGTTGGCAAATCGTAAAGGTGTTGTTTTCCAGCATGATAATGCAAAGCCCCACACCTCTTTGGTCACTCGCCAAAAATTCTTGGAACTAGGTTCGGATGTGTTGTCTCATCCACCGTATATCCCTGACCTTGCGCCTTCAGATTACCATTTATTTCGTTCCATGCAGAGCCCCTTAAATGATAAAATTTTTAATGACGCTGATGATGTAAGATCACATCTAATTCAGTCTTTTGCTAGCAAAAATCAGAAGTTTTACGAACATGGAATTACAAAACTGCCCGAAAGATGGGAAAAGGTCATCGACAAAACGAACAATACCTAATTGAATAAAATTATATTTTTAAGCAAAAATTTTGAACTTTCCTTCTTATTTAAAATACGCAATCACTTAGTTGCCAACCCAATATTTCCATATTATTACATTTTTTAATCGTCAACCTCGCCATAAAATATAGGTTCGAAATGCATAGAACAACTCTGCTCGCATAGTGAAACACGACATCTGCATTCCTTATTACTGGTTGTGCAAAAACAGTATGACACAAAACATTACGCATTCGCATCGTGTATTTGAATACTATATGAAACCATAAAATAATGAATATAGATAATACGTAATAATATTATAAGAACGAGTATGACCTATTTATTGAGGTCTGTATACTAAACGGGTATATTTTATTAAATGATCTTAAACTACAAAAAATAAGCATGTAGTCTAGCTAATCTAATCGAAACGCGATATGTTTAAAAGTGTTAAAGATGATGCTTGCTGTTTCAAGAAACGCAAATAAAAACTGCCATTACTTCTTACGTAATTGCTTCATAATATATATATATATGTTGGAGATGAAAGGACACCGGAGCCTTTTCTTTGGAATTTTAGGAAAATCCCCTAATACTTTAGCCTAGATTCTATCATAGCCGTAATTAAGCAATTGTTGTCATTCAATCCGATTGTAATTGTTCGAGATTTGTGATAGTGAGATTGTATGTTTGTGATAGTGACATGGTTGTATGGTTCTCCTTGGAAACGTGGTTGTGGCGGCATACGGCCTCGAGTACGGGCCTAGCCACGTGTGATTTTGCCTCGGAGGTGTCGATATAATGGGACACACGTTGTATTAATAATCAAACTCCAGGCAGAAACTGCCTAGCAACGGCGATTGGAACTTTCTCGATGCTTCCAACCAGTATATAACAAACGAATGCAATCGTAAAGAGAGGAAAGTTTTCATCGGTCTATTATTCGTGCGATCGGCTTGGAAAGTTACACATCGACCAGTATATACCGAGCGTCCCAGCAAACGTATTTTTTGCTTCAAAGTATTCCATGTTTAGTAAAGAGTTATCCCGTTGACTGTGGATTCGTTATCGAACCCAAGAACATTGTCAATAGCATCTCGCGTGTCTAAACATCAATATGTTATTTGTCAAACTTTGCAAACAGTCACATTTATACCTGTAAATATAATTTCTGTTGTAGAAAACGATGGCTAATTCAAATGAAGAATTGTTACGCGACCTAAATTCTAACGATAACCCGATAATTAATATCCTCTACAATTACCGTAGTTTTGATTATTGCAAAGTTTTCATTTATTCTGTTAATTATCACGTCTAATTTGTTATGTTATGCCTAGTAACATATCTGATAAGAGATGTGATAAAAAATTCGTATAGAAGGTTAGTTGTTATTGATCATTGTTGCGAAGCAGGTCAAAGATCATTGATATATGAATTTTTTTGGGAACATTATCGCTTTTTGATAATATTTCCCTTTAAATAATTGTACAAAATCGTTAAAATTAATATAATATGAGTTAAAAATGATTGGACATTGGAATATTATCTCAAACTTATTGTCAGTTTAAATAAATCTCATGTCACGTAACCGTTATTTTGAAAATTGAACAATTAATTAACCGACTAGTTAAATATATTTTACACGGACAAAATAACATATTTAATATAGGATGATGTATCTGCTTTTGAAAGTTTAAGATTGTGAAGTAGTAATATGTACTATGAACTATACTTCATTAATATAAATTAATTTATAGTTTATGAATTAATATAATAAAAGTAATAATGTACTAGTTGTATATATTTAATTGTTATCTTTGTTCATTACAAAATCACTAATAATAACTGATAAGTTTGCAAAGATTTGATTTTCCGTCACACATTGTTATTTTATTTTTACAATATTAAATTCTAACAACACGTTCTACATCTTATTTTAATTAAATGCCATTTATATTGAAACCAGAATAATTATAATTAACGATATCGCAATTAACATTGATCGTTACTTGATCACGGACTCTAAGGTTTCTATTTCACTAGCATTTAATATGTGACACATTCTAATTCTGTTATAATTTACACAAAGTTGTACAAATTTATTAAAAACATAATTACCACAAATATTTTGTAACAGACGCACTTAATTTTGTTCTTGCTCTTCTTATTATCATGTAAAACGTATGACACTCGTTAACTTGGATACAATTTGATGAATGAAAAGCTTGGATGCGTATCCACTGAGTTTACAACGAGAACTAAACAGTTGGCTCAACGAAAGGCAAAGATAAGTTTACGTGATAGATCTCGTTGACTCGTTACGACCACAAAACTTTTTTTCTTCGTTGTAAATATACAATGCTATCAGCCTCAAGCAAATACCTAAATGCGTATATCTTTTGTTTTGAACGATGTTGAATGATGTTTTTGACGTAATTCTCAATACAGTGGAAGAAAGGTAATAAATTATTTTTAATAAATTAGTTTTTATTTACTCGTTGTTCCAGTTTCGATAAATTATACAACCAATCACAGAAGTGTATATACCCCTTAAATATAAAGTATCGTATAAATGTATCCAAAAATATAAAATACAATGTTACAAAGTTACACACACCTGTTATATCTGCATAAAATGACAAAGGTACTAGGATTAATGTTATAACCCCCACACATTAATTATTAGATATTAATAATGTCTTGCTACTTGCTTGCAGTTGAAAAAATCAAGGTTACAATAGAGTCTCCCTTATCCGAATTAATAGAGAGATTTACTTTAAAAAAAAGTTTATAACCTATTTAAATTCCATATCTTTTTTTTGGCTGCAAAGTCACACAACTTTTTCAATATAAGTAACTGCATTTTTGTACTTGGAGACACGGAAACCCTTTATTTTTTTCTTTCTTTTAATGCCTTCAGCATAAGGAAGCACCTCTCGGTTATTACTTTCGTTTGCTGCTTTCATTTGTATAAAATTATCATTATTATCGCCTTTATTGCGATTAAACCGTTTCATTACATCAGCATGTTTAAGATTTTTCTACTGTTGCAGCAACCGAAGAATCTGCGAGCTTTAGATCATTTTCAGTATCACATCTTCATTTTTTAATGTCTGTGAATGTGGCTTCGCACTACTTTCCAACTTTTTAATCGCATCGTATCTTGTTCCGATATTCAAAACCCTATTTAGTTTCATACCAAATTCTTACAATCAAAATTCACTTAATTGAGTGAAAAAAATACATTGTATATGAACGCTAACAAAATATGTTGAATTCTTTTTGATTGAAATCTCTGACACAGATTTCACCGATATCAGACTTGACCGACAACAGGCTTGACCGATAGATATTATCACACGGAAATAAGAGAGGTGTAATAAGTAAGATTATGTCGGTTTAATATTTGATGGTCGATCGCGGCACGGCAACGATTAAGACTAATCCAAAGCCAATACCGAGCAGCGACTGATTAGCAATTAAATAAGTTTCGCTTTGATTTCAACTAATTTACGATAGATTTGAGCGTAATTTTAACACAAATCGGTATCAAATTCATGAGCTGTGCTAGGTTTGGGGCAGTAATTTCATCCGGTGATCGTAAAACGGCCGGCCACCGATTATCGACAACAATGAACTAAATAAAAAATAAATAAAAATCCTCTCTTATTTCTCTGTACTAATACTACTAGTCAGTTAAAGCTGTTGTTGGTTGGGGAGTCGGTGAAGTGTGGTGTCGGTGATGTCTGTGATTTCAATGGGACCCTGCATAAACCTGTTTTTCTTTGTATCATGAGCGTAACATATTGGGTTATGACCTTAATGTATAATAAAAATGAAGCTACTGTATTCGTATAAAATTTTATATTCATTTGCCACTATTTTCCTAATGATGATTTTTAATCATAAAGTTTCTTTCAATTAACATTCAGCGCTAATCTAATTGTTATAAGAGGATTAATTCTTGTCTGTATGCTGCACCCATAGGACAAAATCACTTTGCATTTCAGTGATTTCGGAAAAGAAAATATTATTTAGTTTCTGTGCTCTGCTGTGCTGTGCTGTGCTGTGATGTGATGTGCTGTACTGTACTGTAGCTGTGCTTCATTTATTTGAAATATGTACAATGACAAAGTGTGGCGGCTTACAATAATTTTGTAAACGTGTTACGCAGTTCTCGGACTTTATACTTTAGTTAACTTTGAATTTACGAACGAATATATCGAGATTCTACGAAACGAATATAACGAATCCTACGGGAAAGAGATGAAAATTTATGGAATATAATCTTGTAAAAGATATTCGACATAACCTACCTTCATATGAATTTCTACATATAAATTACAGAAAAGTGTACAAAGGCTGTGGATAAATTTAAATTTTTGCTTTTGATATTGTAACAGAAATTATAATACCCTCAAGTTTATATTCAACGCAAGATCTGATGATCTAATATGAAACATGTTCGTGGCTATAAAATGATAAAAGGCGCAACAATTTATAATGTTTTATGCAATTGAAATGTACTACGTTACGTGTTCCTCAGTCGCCAAATTTATATTACAACGTCGAATGTCGGCAATGTGCAGAAAATTTAAAAGTACCGACGCCGTCCATTTCACATAGTTGGATTGTTATCATAAAAGTCGCTTTAAGTTGTATGAACATTTCCATTCTAGCCATTTAATCCCAACTGGTGTCTATGGCGTAAATAATACTTGGACTGTAGTCTGTGCCGCGTTACGCGATATCGTCGATTGATTCATAATTCATATAATCGTAAATCATATGTAGAGTCTATCTGATTTTCGTTCTAACGCGCATATTACGCTGGATCTTACCTCTCGATCATCGAATTTCTTTCGCGACATCTTCAATGAAACACGAAGCCTAAATCTTTTCTTTTACCAAGTTTTCATAATTTCGCTGATATTCGCTACAACGTTTCGTTAAATCTAGTCGAAACTTTAAGACTCGTTGAATGTTTGCACTTTTAGGAAGATATATTTACGTTGTTACGTATGTAATGCTATAATTATGTTATAATTTTCGTGATAAATTTAATTTCTATGCAATGAAATATCGTAAATAGTTTTAATGTTTGCGACGCGAAAAATAATGTAAAATAACGATTAACTGATATTTGTCGATTATCGTATTCGCGTAAAAGTGTGTAAAAGTTCATGAATAAAATCTTGACATAGCTGTACAAATAATCTGCCACGGTGTATTACTAGCTCGTCGGAGGAGAAATAAAATTTCATGGTGTACCCGTGTTCCAATTCCTCGAACGCAAATAGCCGTTTATGAGGAAGTTTTCAGGAGTCCTGCAGCATTCAGGCTGTCGTCGTCGTTTGGCGGTAAATGCCAGGGCTGTATGTACATTCGGTGCCCGGAGGGCCTGCTTTGTTACAGCCCACAAACCTCTGATACCATGGCATACTTCATCCTGGACCGCGGAGTATTTCAAATACTCTTGGCATGAAGTAGTTGCACACTGGTCCGGGTGTGCAGGAAGATCGCATTCCCAGTTCCGGTCGAGCTTAGTTCCAGACGGCCGACGAGTTTGAAAACGTTCGAGGCGCTGAACGTGACATGTCGCAACCTTTACTACGCAATTTTGCTTCCAAGGACACTGTTTTTTTTTTCTTCTTTTTTAATAGCTACTATATCAACATTCCGCAAGCCGTATCGCGCCCATCAAACGAGATACTAAACAGAGGTATTTCTAATTTATCGCACGATGAAACGTTTGCTTTACTTCCTACGTGAATATCGATTGCTACATACCTGTATCGGAAACCGATCGTGAGCTATCACGAATGGTGTATTCCTATATATTGATTTGTAAAACATTCAATAAAAATTTATATTGTTGTACATCCTATTGATTTTAGTTAAGTTTTATAATTAGTAAGTTAACGAAGGAATAATAATTAATAACCTTTAATAGGAGGAACTTTTTCTTCATTATCTCGATACCATTGGATCAGAGAATAATCATTCGGCGTATTTCGAGAAGACTTTAAAAGTTATTAAAGAAGAGTTTGAAAGTTATAGTTCACTTAATAAAAATAATATTAAATTCGTAATATAATTATGTTTCTATTTGTACTTGCATAATAATAAATGTTGTATAGTAAACGTTGATTATGTAATGAACATTTTTGTAGTAACATTTTGAGTATATAACAATGAATAATTAGGAGAGAGAGAGAGAGAGAGAGAGTTGAAAGCTTCGAGGAGTTGAAAATACAAATCTTTTCTTCGAAAAGATTTTTTCAGCTTAGACTTGTAAAACGACGTGTAATTACTAAAATGATAAAAGAAAAAATACGTTACATAATAATATGATTGGTCTAGTAGTAGTATTTTAAAACACCTTCTTTGTATGGTAGACAGTAAAAACGTAATTACAATCGATTTAGCTTCCAGCGAAACAACAAAAGACGCGTTATGTCCGAGATGACTTATTTCGCCCAAAGATATTTCCCTCGATAGAATACAAAATTTCACTCATATATTAATAATAAAGTTAATAATTTAAAAAATATGACAGGCTCGTCTAAAAGAAATTGTAACATCTTTGAGAACAACGATGGGAATTCTCTAAGCATAACGAAGGATACAAACAGACCTAAACATATGTACATAAACGATGGTGCTATGACCTCGTCCCTTCATCCCTAAAGCGTCTTCTAAACTAAAGCAACAACGAGAAACTTTTTATCGTTGTCCCATGTTTCTTGTAAAAGCGGCCGCTCGTTATTGACTTTTTCTCCGAGTTTCTTCGTGTTTCTGTCGCCTCCAACAGATATCGCCGGTTGTTACTTGTTTAATCCTGTTAGGTGGGGGTCTCCAATGAAGCAACAACGAGGAATATCTTATTGTTGTTCCATGTTCCTTGAAAAAATTGTCGCCTGTTGAGGAATGCTTCTCCAAGTTTCTTAACGACTCTTGTACTGCCCTTCGGCCTCGCAATACTCAATACTTTGTCACTAATGGATACCACGTGCTACGAGGATGAAGGGCTGTACAGGAGAGCGAAGTACACTGGTCGAACGATAGCGGCGCTACGTACTAGAGCCACGATACGTCAAAGTTCGATCAAGTTGCTTCACGCGGCTTCGCGGCATCTCGTACCCCGAGTATACGTATGAGCGTCGCAGACCACAGGCAACAAGCAGATGAGCAGACGAGCAGAGTAGTAATCTTAAGAAAGAAGGGTAGATGTAGATACCAACTTGGTACTGTCAATGGGTATGACAGTGGAGCCTTATTTGAACAGGAAATACAATGTCACTGTATATGTACAGTCTATCATTAATTTGAAGCGTCCTTGTCTGTTAATTTTTGACGATTACGCTGCTAAGAATCCCATCGATATATGTCTGGAAATTATCGAAACTTAGTAACGGATAGTGCTGACCCAAGCGAGAAAACTGCATTTTTGCCGAAATCGAACAGATTTTATTTCTCGTACCAATTTCACGTACATACGTTCTGGCAGCTAAGCTACATCGCAGCTAATTTTTTCGTGACCTTTTGCGGGATATGCATATTTTTAGCAAATATTATAAAGTAGCTTTGAGCAGTAGTTTTTAAAACCTTAATTAAAGTCAACAAAACCGAGTTTACTAATTTCGCTTTTAAAAGATGGAAAGAAAGAAACAAAAAGCTATCGAAATAAAGAGCACTTGTCTTTTAACAACAGATTCCACTGGAAATAATAAAAAAATGCAGGCACACTAACTCAGCCGAAAGAGAAGGTGAACTTGGGCTGAAAATTCTGACTCACAAACGATGTATCCAGACATGGTGGACGCTCGTTTGTTTGTTTTAAAAACACTTTTAATCTTACTAATACACACCCAGAAATGCTCCTATGAGGCGGCTTTCAATTGGCGACGTAAAAGTTGATTTTTTGATTTTTGTCCAATGGTCAACGCACTGTGAATCACTGGGAATCCGACGCAAAGTCGGGAAGCTGTTGGTAGGAGGTTGGAGAAAATTGCAGACAAACCTGAGGCAAAATTAGTCGACCACAGGATACGAACAAACCTAATAGGGAATCCGAAGGGGTTTAATTTTCGTGCGACCAATGCGAAATCGGGGAACTACCGAGTTGAGTAGATTGAAACGTGCGAATGAGTCTGATGCGAAATCAGGGAGCTGCAGGAAATCTTAATGGAGGTCTCGTAACTCGATTGATAAAAATCGACACAACTCGAGCGGTAAAGTCGCATTGATAGCTCAGCTGTGTTGCACAGGATTATGGGCTTGAATATTATGTTTGAATCAGGGAACCAACAGTTATCCGAACTTTTTAAGAAGAAGATCAGTAACATTTGTTTATTATTTAAGCTGAGAGTATTAACCACAAAATACGAAGACAAGTTTTCAAAGAATCGTGATTAGAAGATTTCAGTTTTTAAACCTTCTGATTAGAAATAATGATTATAAGTGACTGAGAATTTTTGTCGTTTTCCATAGCCGTTATTGACGAGGGGAATTATATTTCCATCGCATATACAATAGTATAATAGTTTAGGGAAGAGAGAAATTTATTTCGATTGCTCAAAACAGTTACCGGCCAGAGAAATTGTATCCTTGTTGCTCGTAACTGTGTAAAGCATTGTTTTGTACTCGATCAAAACAATTCTTTGCTTCCGAACGAAAACAGTGTTTTTGTCACTCTGAAAGAAAAAGACGTGAAAAGGGACCTCTGCAAAACTTGGAGAATCTTATGTTTGTTACATTGAATTTTAATTTATAATTTTAATAATAAATTTAAAAATCAATAAATATAATTCTCTACCGAGGGAAAAATTTTTTTGAAAACTTGCATTATTGTAATTTATTAATTTGAATTTGATATTAATTGTTGGCCATTTGAACCGAACGTGTACTATTCATAGCGGTGAAACACAAACTTCAAAACCGAAAACCTGATCCAAGCCAAGATAATATTTTCCTCGTTCATAACTACCATGATCGAAATCCGATTTCTTCGATCGATAACTATCACGCGCAATCCGAAACAAACTTCCATCATCTATGATTATTATGAGCCACCGAAATAGATTTTCCATCGCCGATAGCTACTACGAGCTATCGAAATAAATTTCCTTCGTCGATCATGGTTATCGGGAAAGAAGAAACGTTTTTCGGTCGCCTGTAATTACATAATTCTAACGAAAACCATTTTAATCGAAAGAACAATTGTTATCCTATGACCCTTTTCCATTTTTGTCGTAACAGCTGTGATTCCGAGTTTGAATAATTATACTCGAATTTATGTGAGAGAGAGTGAGTTGGTCGAAAAGGAACTTTAGCTGGATCTCGCTATACTCGCTTTTAACGGACGCAACGCAAATTCACACTGTTCGCAATGTTCTGTCTAACGAAATTTTTCGTTAATATCGAATTACCAAATAGATAATACGCAAAGTATATTTTCGTACAAGGAACGATGTCAAATTACTCGTTAATTATTAGGTTTGAGCTAATACAGATCAATTTTCTCTTTACTCAGAGTTCAACGATCTTCGATATTTTGGCATAAAAGATATAGCATCCCATTTATGATAATGCAGCTAACCCCGATATCTTCGTAACGTTTCCATGTATAAAAAAAAGTTGACGACCATACAATTTGTTTAGGGACAAGTAATATCTTTCTCAAATATTATTCAAAGCCAAACACTTTTTCTATTATCAAAGAAAAAAAAAAAAAAAAAGAAACTAAAAGAGAAATATTTAAGATGCTCGAATCAATCGAATCAATCGAGAATAGGTATCTAACATATTAAAAATGGTTTCATATATCTATATGTCTGTAAATTATATATCTGTAATTTATATTATTATGCATAATATATAAATAATATATTTTACATAATTATATTTAAATTGTATATTTTTTAAAATTGTATTAGAAACAATAAGGTTGAACAGCCAAAAGCGACGCAACAGCCGCGTTAAGTTGGACAATAAAGTTGATTTTTTATATACTAATACTAATATAGAGTAGCTGGTCTTTTATAATTAACTGCGGCTACTTTTAGCTTAGGCGGAAACTGATCTCGACTGATCGGATCGGGATCTTAGAAGTTTCTTGTCACATAGGATTATTTGGATATTCCAAGTTAAGTTCGAGAGAGGTATTAGAATTCTGAGAAGTTAGTTGAACATACATATAATCGCAAGAGTATGACTTTGTAGGGGAAGATGGCTACATATCACTTCGAAATTGTCTTACATAGTACCTAGTCTTACAGTAATGTATTTAGGATTACACAAATTAAATTATACTTTATTCTAAAAACGAAAGAAGATACATATTACTATATTATACACTCGAGGATACTAAACTTTTCATTTAAGAAAGAAGCGAGGGATTCGAAGCTTGTTTGTTACGTATGCCAATGATCACGAATATTAGTATTTTAGTAAATACGTAATTTTTTTTTTTTTTTTTTCGTTCCGTTGAACCAATAGAAAGATATTTAAATTGCGATATAACTGGCGCGCAAAATTTAAGGATCGCTTTTCGATGAAAAATTGTCGACGTTTAAATTGTTATAACGTTTGCAAAATACCTACAGTTAACCCATAATCACATAAGGAAATGTCAAATTTTCAAATTGCTTAATCCTGCGAAAGTCACTCTGCTTGTGTAATTGATGTATTTGTAACCCTCTCGTTGCCTCATCATAAAACGTTTGATAAGTCGATGAAATATAGCGATAAAACTAAATTGGAGATCGCCAAACCGTCGGACAGTGTTCCATTGAAATTATATAAAAAAAGTGCTTGCTCGAATCTCGGGAAATGGCCGAATCGTGATATCTGATTTGCACGATGAAACACAACACAGTATTCAAAGAATTGTAATTTTCATTCTTAATTTAACGCATACCGAAATAAGAGTTCATCGAATAGTCTTTTAACGATAGCGTTTGTTTGGAGGTACGGAGTTTATGATCCTTGAAGCTGTTTCCAATATTGGTATTATCGATAGCGATATTCACGTAGTGACGTGTGCACACTGTGAAGGCATTGCCGCGTTTCTGTCCAACTAGTTTTAGACTTTGAACCGGAAAGCTGTTTGAATGCAAGTGCTGCTGCACTCTACCATACCTGTTGGTTCGAGCACAACAAATTGACGTTACGGCGCTACACACCGAGAAATCAATTCCAAGTTGCAAAGTAGATCTGAGAGGAAAGTGCCTCTATATTAGTCAACAAAAATCACGTCGCTATACGATTAACCGTTGACGGTTTTGTCCAACAAAGTGTTAATATGTATCAGAACTTGGAATTTATAATTTTATGAAGTCACTATCGGCTTTAATTGAAATGTCATTGCTAGTTACACGAGTTATTCGCATAAATGGCAATTATGCGTATATCGAACGTAATAACGCTGATTAGTCTTCAATATATAAAGGTGCAGAGAAGAGTCGTGCGTTACCGACTGGCATAAAATTAGTTCCGTTTTTCTTTTTCAATAATTTTATATAACATATTTCGACGTCATATTATTTATTTCAAGGTTTTAAACGTATACGTTGATATTCCCAATGTAGAAAGCTATCTTTTAGAGCTGATGATTTGTTTTCCAACTAAGTAAACGATCTCCTTTCGTTCTATATGCTGTATCTAGCTTATTAAGAGTAATTGCCAGACCCAATTTTGTATCTTTTCTTATGTTCTATTCACATTATCAATCGTCTAAAATGTTTCCACGTGTTTGTCGTGCATTATTGATAAATGAGCCGTCCACCAATGCAGACCAAATTTCTCTCATTTGTAAGTTCAATCTGAATGGCATTTATGCCAGTCTGAATTGAAATTTAAAGATGTTCGTTTCGTCATTATTATTTCAAAAATTGTAAAAAGAGTATTTTTCAAACTTTGGTATAATAACTTGACATAACGTTGGTATTCTGTCTTGCTAACAATATGTCGAAATTTGTACTTTCGATATTCAAAAATTGAACTCTATAAATATCTCTACTTGGTATATTCTAAATTTCAACGTACGAAATTATTAATAATAAATTGTTTCGTCGGTCTAATGTTGTATTGCGACGGGATGATTATTCATATGCCATGATATTAGATGTCATGATCGTTGTACTCTTAAATCTTTAAACCACTGATCTTAATAATTATTCTTGAGTCGATCTTGATAATGATTTCTTGAGTTTAATCTTCCTAATATGTTTGTTATTTAATATGTACGTATGTATAGATCTAATTGTGTTTGAAGAAATAGACAAATCAGTAGAATTTCGTTCATTAAGTAAACACAAAGTAAATTACATCTGAGTATCTCTGAAACTCAGTTACGCTATATCCTTCAAACAAATCTTTGTTGCGAAAGCAATTGCTCGCGTGTGCGCTGGTTTCGTCTTAAAGTATGTACGTCTCGCTTTTACTACTAATTGTTATTACACTGGTTTCGCTAACATCTACGAGGCATGTAACTGAAGAAGCTGCATTTCAGCTGTAGGGATAACGTATTTGCCATTAGAAGGCTTTCTAGGATATTCTCGTCTAGTAACTGATTTCTATACCTAAATTCTACGTTCCCGCGTTAAGTGTCTCCGCATTTCATGAAACCTTTGAACGTGGATTTTCTTTCTTGGCTATGCCATTCTATGTATTTCCACTGTATTTTGAGATATACTATACGGTATACGAGATAATTTTATAGAGATGTGAAACGACGAGCAAGACGTTATTTGTAATAAAAGTAATGTACAGTATGATTTGTAAGAAACATTATTATAATGTTATATATGAAACTGTAGTATAGGTATATATAGTATAGAAAAGTAGATATATACTCTAGGATTAATCGTTTGAAACGTTAATATAACGAAATAAGAAGTAAATTTTAGTTATTTATTTGCCATAGATGTAACGAGTAGACGAAAAATACCGCGAGGGGGATAAGCACGTTTAAATTTTAAAGGTGACAATGCACGTGGCTATACTCTTGCGTGTACATACATACATTCGTACATACGTATATACATACATATATATACATACATATATCTTAAAGGGAGGTGGAATTCTTTCAGTGGCGGCGTTCGCGGAGGTCGCAGTTGTACTGTAAATCTCGAAGTTCGTCGTCGGCGCTAATTCGAAGTTTGGCGCAGTTGCTGCAGAGCTGCTCTATGGCCTCGCGGACGTATACATGCACGGTTTTCTAATATATACGCGACTATCGAATACATAGAAACGAAAGTACGAGTCGTGCATCGCACGTACCGACCCTGTGTTCCCCATAGAAGCCTGCTGGATGTAAAGAGAGCCCTAGGAGGGGGCCAGCAATATCTTTGAACAGAGTTCGGCAGGGATCGGCATACGCGTTTCCCTTCGGCTGCGAATAATTGCTCAGAATGATGGCGACGAAGGGGAAGCGGTGATCTCGAGAGGGTGAGTCCAGCTATAAACACAGCTAACCTCCTCTGTAACGTTGAATTTTCCGATCAACCGCAATGACGAAGCACTTTCCTCGCATTATATATTCATCGAGTGTTTGGCTATTGATCTTGTTTACATTTTTCCTATCGTTCTCTTTGTAAACGTATTATCTGTACAGTCATGGAGAAAATTACGCGGGTAAGTTGCACAGCTGCCTATCCTTATCTTTAATTACAACAATGTTGTTAGTTCATTTAAACTGCTTGATTTAAAGAAATAAATATTTAACTCGGTAATAGGTTATTTATCAATTTTCTAACGTAGTCTTTGCTGACATTTTCATACAATAATTTTTCTTATATTATATCGCTTATCTTTACTTTTATTAATAAATCAACAAATTGGATCTACAGGATATGACGAACCACCTAAGGCGAACCACATTGACAGTATTTTCAATTTCGAAGTTAGGGAGAAATAAATCTCGTTTCGAATAAAAGATGTGAAGGTCACAAATTTTTTTAACGATTTTTAACGATTAACGAAGATTTACCATCTCATTTCGAGGCATTTACGGGTTTGGGAACAAAACTTGTACAGTTTGAAGACCAAAAGGAACGGGATTTAGCTGTCAACAAAATTTAGGTTTCATTTCTTTATTTCTTTGAATTCGTTAAAAAGAAGAAGGGTCGAAGAGTATCGTCTTTTTGATTTTGTATTCTACGTATAAATCAAATTGAGTGCTAACCGCTTGTCCTTCTGTAATGTGAGAATTCTCTTATGCGAACACTTTTCTCTCCCAATTAGTTCATATTACGGAGGTTCTACTGTAATTTGTGTAACTGAGGATTAACTTAGCGAACTGATTACCATCTAAAGTAATTGATTAATTGCTTTAGCTCTGGGAAGAATGGAAACACATTTGTATAGTCTTGCAAAGAAGACAAAATTTCAGCGAGTTTAAGTTTCACCAAGAGTAAGTACATTTATGTTTAGTTAATTAACGACCTATGGAAGTACAGTGTTGCATATTTATCTCGTTTGTATGCTTCGTTTACAGTGAACTAATAAGCTTCTGGAGAACCTCTGTTTAGTAGGATAATCTACTTACGCTTGGTATTTCTTTACAATCTGTAGTTTTCCATGCTAGGGTGTTACTCGACTGTTTACGTGATTTTATTCTGTTTTAACAATTTTCATCGTCAAACACGACTTGTCAGTACTGTAATTTTTGGTTAAACAGTCTCAAGCACAAATTATTAAAAATATAACTATATTGTAGGGACGAAACGGATTAATGGTAACTTTTTTTTACAAATTTCCAGAGGTGTAGAGTCACGCTACGGTGGTTTTTACACTTACTGTTTATACACGCTGTGTATAAATTTGAACAAAGGAATGAAATGATTATCAGGATATGTAATGAAATGTTTTTATCAGAATATTATGAAATGAGCGAATACAATTTAGTAATCACTATTTCTAGACTTTATCTCACACGCCGTTATAGTACAGAACTAGGGGAAGCAGATTTACCACTCTATTAACTGAAAGACCGATCACCATTTTCCCTGGCATCGCTTTAGGTACTTTTATGTACGTAGAACGCTATATGTATAGCAATCTGATGGCTCAGGGTGAACATATGTGGCTCGATATATTCACGATTCATTTGGGCAATATGATTCTGTCGATAACGCGCCGCCTGTAATTCCTGTTTCAAACATACATATAATTAGATAAGAATTATTTATATAACACATGGATGCCCTGATATTTTATTCGAATAACGATAATTAATCCTTTAAAGGGATTAATTACAAAATACAATTTATAAAATATATACATGTAAATACCGTATTTATGATATCATTCCTATTTTCAATTGTATTTCTTGAGATAAAGGAAAAATAATTACTCACAATCGTAATAAACATTTAGTACTCTACTTTACTTTATTAATCACCGTTTATTACAACGCGCGAAAATTTCTTCCTTTTTATTTTCCTCGAGATAATTTACGATTTGTTCATGCGAACATTCGATAAATTGGTATAACGAGTTGGAATAACAGCTTATAGGCAAGGCCGTAGACATACAAACGAATATAGCGAGCTTTCTATGTAAACGAGGATGAGGGTGATATTCGTGAAAAAATCACAATTTTTGGAATTGTGTTAATTTATATTGTCAGCTTGAGATTTAAAAGATACAAAGTGAAAATAAACGACCAACATTAAATTATTTTAAGCAATTACAAAGTTTTGTTTCCCAATTTTAACATTTGTAAGCTTATTAATGATATCCTCGTAACAAAGAGTTTTTGGAGTATCCATTTTCATGTACGGTATTGCCAGTGCGTTAAGCCTTTATTCCGGAAAAGTACTGCGTAAATAATGTTTTAATCACGGATTTTTTAAATTCGATTATAAAATTGGATTTTTCGGAAGCGATGACTATATTCTCAAGCTTTCTTCGCTATAATCACGCATGTGTACATATATGTAAATTTATCGCTTATATCTTTATATATCGGCTCTTTTACACGAATAAGTAACTGTTCTATCACAAACGGTTTCAAATATTCTGTCTAGAAGCTTCACCTCCTTTTAATCGTACGTTGTTCTCATTGCTATCATCGAAAAATACTTTGTTTTTGAAATTCAGCACCTTTTTATATTTAATTGGAGTAATATCCCCAAACTTCTCGAAATCGTTAGGCATATTTTTAATAAAATTGTTTATGCTACGTATAACGATACCACTGTAGATATTGGACGTGTGGACGATCTGCTAACAGCAATCACTTCATCTAAAATCTTTCCCCAAGCACACGTTAATAAAATACCAGTTTATTAAATAATGTAGCCGCTTGTACTCGAGCAACTGGCTTTTCAATTTCATTTATGAATAGTTTGTTTAATGCTATTTAATGTTAACGTGATTCTCTTTTAAGCCACTTATTACATCAGCTTGCGCGGACCAACTTGTATTTGGCAAAGGTTTCGCAATAAGTATTATTATCTGTATATATGTTTTCATTAAATATAGAAGTTAAAGTAAGTGGATTTGTTTATTTCACGCAGTAATGACAAATATCCTAATACTTAATATCTAATTTGCCTACTGGTAAACGCAACTTTGCAGGCGTATTCGCCTTAAGTTAAATAAGTTAAGTTAAATACATTTGATCGTACGTTATTAAGTGTCCTAGCTAATCAGATCATTGGGATGCTCAGTCTTGTTTGCTAGTAAATTTAGGTGGTCTTTTAATATCTTTTTATATCTCGCAGCAAGACACGTCATGGCATTGTCAACTAATTCCGTCTCGAGATTTTTTCCGACATCTTCGTTTCTAACGTACTACGGAGCATTAACTGGTGTACTTGAAGCTTCCGTTTTTTAAACGTTGCTTATAAAAACTGTACCCACGCCAGAGTTCGATCCGAAAGGTTTAGGTAGATTCAATAATAGTTTCGAACAATACAATTTTATTCATATTCATATTCATACAGTTGGATTCAGTTTTGAGTGTCTTCGCTCTGCATAGCCCGTGTTTCTTCTTCTTACTTGAATCTTACTTTAATCTTTATCTCAATCCATTCTTGTCTGGATGTGATGGTAAAGCGTCCTTTTATTTTCCATTTAAAGAACCAAGCTTGTGGAGTTAGCAGAGATTGCCGCAGAAGCTAAGGAAGCAATGTCAGCGTCATCGTGCATTGTTGAAATAGCGGTGTCATCGGCAAGAGTTGAAGGAGAAGCGGTATCCTGTGATATATACGGGGAAATGGACGTAACTCGTGCATTTGCTTTTAATTGGGCAAAATAGCATCTGTCTTTTCTCTCTTTCTTAATTCCCTGTTACGATTGTAAATATAATTTCTATGGAATTTATAAAATATTATTATTTATAATAATAGATATAGTAGTATTAAGAAAAATATAACGTTCAGTTGGTGTACAAATGACGGAATACGATTGCAAAAGGATAAGAAAACAAGAAACGGTAAAGAAGTTTAAATGGATTTCGATTAGCTACTCAAATTGACCTTGAGTTAATCGAACGTACAGCGATACATCGTTGGAAGTTGTCCGAAACAGGGACACGAGATGTAACGTTAGAGAAACGAACGGCGGACAGAAAGGCAAACAACAACAGAGATGGAAAACGAAAATGAGAAAAAGAAAAAAAACTTTCTTGCAAGACACTGTGTAGATGGCTGGGGTTAACAGGGGGACGGAAAGGAGGGATAATTGAATACAACTTGATCGAGCCGCGCGTTTCCACCCCATTAAATCGGGCTTAAGTTCGTAAGAGAGAGAAAAGGAGTTAGGGGCGGAATTGAGCAGGAAGCAAGAGGTCAGAGAAGGACGAGAGGGAAGAGAGCGCAGACGGTGGCAGGAGGAGGTAAGAAGAAAATGGAAGCAGGAGAGCGAGAGGAGGAGAGAGCGAAGAGGACTAGAGGAAAGGGGCTAGTGGTGGGCTCTGGTAGCACGACGGAAAGGCGAGAGAATGTTTACTGCTACCCCAGCTGGGGGCCAATCAGTATAGCCCCTTACACCCTTCCAGGCGAAGACTCTTAACCCCTGCCTCTCTCGCCACGGCAGTCTTCCAGGACGTTGTACAGTCGTACAATAGAAACGCGCCGGCAATAGCTAAGCCGATGTCGTTATACAGCCGGATTATTCCTCAGCCCAGTAAAGCTCCGTTATGGCGATAATCAAATTAACTCGCTTCGAATTTTAAAGACAGCGCGCGCCACCGCCCCTTTGCCGGTAGAGCCACTGCCAATTTGGCGCAGCTGGTCTCACATCGGATTACTCGGTCACCCAGTTACTGATACCGTCTTTGTCTTTCAACCCCGCTGACAGCGGCCCATAAATTTGGACAACCTAATCTAACGTATCGAAAGACATTGGTCATTTCAAGGAAGATGGAGCACAGGACATGTACCTCGTTTTATCGATACAGCTTATCCAAGGTGCCCAAAACGATCGGTTATCTTATCGCTTGTCAGCGGCAATTTTCAATCAACCGACCAAAACTAATTGCAAACCAAAGTTTCGAATAAACAATATTGATAAGTTTATGTTACTATGTTACGTTCAATCGGATCCGTACAAATGGTGCTGGATATTGCGCTATTTAACAAAGCTTTAGAATCGGTACTGAAACGGAGTAGCATTTTTTAAGTAAAAGTCATGTAGCGATAAAACGTTTTATAATCGTTAAGAAGGATATTGCAAGAGAGTTCCAGTGCATACGTATAGTTAAGTATGGATCGTTTATTTTAAAGGCGGCGTAATTCCATTTTCTGAAAAAGTTGACAAAACAACAAATTCAGATACGCTCTGGTGCGGTTTCATTTACAAACAATTTATAGTTTGCGTCTGAAAATATGTTTTAAAAAATCATTTACTTTGAAAGCGATGCAAGTCCATATAACCCGTAGCCTGCCCAAACAGTCGACGTAATATTAGCAATGAAACAAAAAAAAAAATTATTGCGAATGTCTATATCTCTATATCTGACGTAATATTGTTGTTACATTTAAAGTATTATTAAATTAATAATAGCTTTACATTGATATCGGGTTGATCAACGCGATAAACATTTATTTTATATTCAGAAATTTGACTTATTTATTTATTCGCTTTAACGCGAATCTAAACTTTGTAATAAAGTTTGATGAAACCTGTGGATATTTCGAATGTCTTTCTCTAGCTCATTATATACAGAAGGAATTACGTTGATAACAAATTACAGAATAAAAATGACAAATAGAACATAAATATATATGTAGAATACGGTAAAATATAAAGATACGATGCAATTAAGACGCTTCCACATAACATAACATTACAAGCACACTGTCACAGTAGATAAATAAATACTGAAACGGAACAATAGTACGTTGTTTTTTCTGCTCTTATTCATAGATAAAAGTGGATTAAAGTATAAAATATAAATGTTAAATAATTAAAATTTGATGAATTGTGCAACGCGCTAATTTCGATAGTGGCGCAAGACCATTGATGAGCCCGAAAAGAGGTGTCAGTCTAGTTAATTCTCAAAAAAATTATTTATATAACGAATTTACATCTGTTTAAACATATAGAGACATATAGATGGAAATGCAAACTTGGACATTTCGAAACAAAGGAGAATAAATTTAGACCACTTTTAAAATATACGGTCCAACATGTACAACAAACAAAATACGTGGTGGAAAATTGTTTGATGTATGTACGATCATTCATATAACATAAAAACATTTATATTCATTAGTTTTGCATGTTCGTGTATTGAAATGAAATACGGAACGTTCAATAATTGGTTGTAACTGCTAATTCAATTAGACTCATACGACTGTGTTTAATTTCAACTTTGCATAGATTTTCATAGACTTTCTAGATTAATGACAAGGATTACTTTACAAGCTGCATAGCGTACTTATGTTGTTCGTACTTATGTAATATATTGTAGTGTGCGTGTGTTTGTATATTCATGATATTTGTGGTTCGCGGTTTACCACTAAATCTAGGTTTTACCTTCAAATACGTTGTAACTTGATTTATAAGGTAACAGTGCATCGACAAAACGTTTTATTAAAAAAGACCAGATGATACGCATATGCATGTAATATAATTTACGCGCATTCGCTGTTTCTGCTCATTGAATATTTGCAATTGCGATTTCATAGAAAACCGTTGCATGGTAGGAAAAACGAACAAGTCTCGTGCCTTATAATATCTAACGTTGGGTAAAGTAACGCAGTTTGACCCGATTCTTCTCAAAGTTAAATCCGCACAAGTTCTTGCCCTGTGCTCTTCCGTATAATGCTGCAAAGCGCAACGGCTTGCGTTTAGAAGCATTGTTCCCAACAACTAAAATTCGCCAGACGCGCATAGCATTACAAAATGATCGGATAGCTGGTGAAAAGTAATTGGGTCGCGATGAGTGTCTGCATCTTGAGGTAGTCGTCATATTTGAAAGAGATTCGTCGCGTAATCCGCCTAGAATCGAGTGTAATGACTTTTCCACGACAAGAAAGCCAGAACTCACGTCAAATCGATGTATTTGCCTGCCTAGACGATCCTTCCACGAAATGCATCATGAAATGTATGCTAAAAAGACTGCAACCACTCGTAATAATAGACTGCTGAATGAGATTACCAATTCGGAGCCATTACGGATAAGAGTATCGCGTTCTCTCTGTCACCTGTTTAACGTCGCGCTTCTTTTCTTTCCATGTACGCTCAATTTGATTTATCGAATTGTCTCGTTTTTTGAATACACGCGGAACATTGGAGGAAATGTAAATTTTTCAATTTTACTTCTTTCAAATTCAATATCTACATACGGTGAAATAAAATATCGTCAAACCATCGATTTTTCACAAAACGTAATTCCAAAATTTATCGCTTTGTTAAAACAAATTGATATTTCAACCGATACCGTATAATTGAATTACGAGCTTTTAGCAATTATGATATTCACTTTGAAATTTCCATACAATTTTAAATATTCGTTATTATCCTAATGGCACTGCTCATTCGTCAGCAAAAGCACAGCATCTAATAGTTCCGTTTAAAAGGTTCTGTTGAACGATACTTTGCGCGAACTTTATGTATTCGGATATAACTGAAAAGCACAAATATCAAAATATAGGGAATTTAGAAGAATTTAGTTTATTTCTATAACATTTTCTCGCATGTCGAATCGTTTGAAAGCTATAATCTAATCTATTCGCGCGGACTGCGGATCACTTTAGCTAATCCCTAATTGAAATACATTCGATACCATAAGCTGCATATTATCGTAACAATACATTAATAATATACAACCATTACGATATGTATTCCGCGCCTGGTCTTCTCTAACGAATTTCATTTAAAAAAGTTGTTTCATTCTCGTAATATGAAACGATGGATATAAAAATATGAACGAAATATTAGCTTTCGGTATCCGTTACTTTAGCGCGAGAGATATACTTTTGCACTTTCGCATAATAATTTGATACGAGGTGTACAATATTAGGATACATATTGCACATCATTTAATTGAAATAATCTGATTGCATCGATCAGTCGGCTCGTATCTCTTAAATACCTACGTTCCATCTGCAGCTAACAACATTACCAAATGCGTAACATCCGGTGCGGATATGATTATAGAACATTAATGCGGTTATTAGATAACCATATACGGACCGTAATATCGATTTGGTTATTATTCGACTGGTATTTCGAAGAAGAGAGAACGAAGGCGAAGAAAGTTGCTGGTAATAGAAATAGCCGATCTGAAATCTGTCGTTTCCTGCAGAAGCTAGTCAGAAGCGGCACGACAATCAGTGCAGGAACGCAACTTGCATGCAAGGGAATCTGCGATTTCACGGAGATTCTATTTTGCAAGGTAGCGATCCGTATCACCAATCAAGTTCTTTCAATCCTCGACGATCCAATCGAAGCGCTCTTGTCTCTGTTCTCTCCTTTCTACCACCATCTTTCCTTCTTCCGCGTGTACCGCGCTTTCTCCGATTTACCTTCGAATCACGACATCTATATCCTTCTCAATAAACGCCCTTACGCATACGTTTCAGAACGAAAGCCGTAACTTTCCTGCCAAATTAAAAGAATATTTTTACCATTTTTAGCTTGTTTCAGAATCGCCACGTTTCCGTAGAAACTGGAAAGGCGTTTCAGCAACGGTTGAAGAGAAGAAAAGATAATCGATATGAAAATATTGAATTAGCATACGAGATACAAGTTTGTCTTGCAGAAGTAAAATTCTTCCGTGGATACGGACCAGCAGTGAAAGTGCTCGCAGTAGCTGTGCATCGTAAAATTGTACATAGCGACATTTAGAAGAAGAAAAAATACAGGGAATCTCATTAGCTCTAGCTGGATGATGGTGAAAACTGCGAATTATTCTTATGTTTATCGGTTGAGAAGACTCGATGAGGGTAGACGGTCTTGTCGCAGGAAAAAATCAGAACGACAAAATTGGTAGTAAAAATGGTCTTTCGCTAACTCGGGCGAGAGGATCGAGGACTTTGCCTTGGCCGATCTTCTAGCCAACCGAGGTGGAAGCTATGTATATCCAGAAGGGACTCGAGGTAAGGATTCGAGTATATATAAGCTCGAGGGAGTGGATTAGAAGAGGTCTGGAGGCTTTGGCGGATCGGTCGGACTCGTGTTTAAGTAGCCCACGTTGTGGGATAGTCCGACTTCTTGGTTGGGATTAGCTTAGTTACAGATAACTAAGTCGAGATTTGGAGAAGCTGAAGATACAGATGGAAGAAAGTAGGCAGAGAGATGAAGAAAACGGCGGGGGACAAAGGAAACGCAGATGGGACGATAGAAGGAGAAAATCAGGGAGAATCCTCGGAAGCCGAGAAAAGCGACAGTCCTGAAATCGGTTTACCTCTACAGAGAATTACCGGCATGTATGCGTACACGACTACAAATAACCGTAAATTGTCGGTGAGGAGTTTGATTATCTTTCCGGCCTCTCTAGGACGCGAAGTGACATCAGCCGGATATTTCTGAAACGGATAGAAGGATATTGTGATCCCTACGGTGAAACAGCCGCTGGCTGAGCAGCCCTTTGCGCAGACCAATGTCTCGCGATATTACACGGCTCCAGTTGCTATACAGCGAGAGAAAGAGAGAGAGAGAGGGAGAGAGAGAGAGAGAGAGAGAGAGGGAGAGACTAGCTCGGCGAGCAGAGACAACCAAACAAGATCTCTATTCTTGCTCGGAGTTAATTGTCTTGCCAATGTAGGATTAGCAGACTGAAGAGCAGGACTTACTGCCTTCTGTGCGATCGCTTACTCCCTTAACCGACATCACGAAGTTCGCCACCTCGATCTTCCCCTTGACCTTGTCATTTCAAACTTTCTTTCGTTCCTCGCGTCGTAACGTATCGTTATTCCTATCCACGTTATCGTTTCTTGCCCGGTTTATTTTTATTTTTATTTTTATCGTTGTTTGCCTTTTTCTTCTTTCTTGCATCCTCTTCCAACGGGTCGGTTCTTCGTTTTCCACCGTCCCGATTTTTCCTTTACCAGGCAACAATTTCGCTGTCGATCTCGATCTCTATGGATCTTTTCGATTCTGTTACGATTCAAACCACGTCAAAATCTTGATTTCAGCGATCTCGGTTACTGTTGCCTGTGATGAATGACATCCCTAGCTCCTTCAGTATACCCTACATGGTATACCAACTATTGTACGAACAATGGAATACAACTATACCAATGACAGTCGAGTTATAAATCTACCGAATATCGTAGCTGAGAAATTCTAATTAGAATTTTAATTATTAATACGTTGTTTGCACATTATCAAAGTTACAATCAAGTGTACTCTTTCTTTATCATTTGTAGTTTCTTCAAGTAGTTGTATTTGGATGATTTGCTATCTTATCGCGCTAAATTCAATTAAATGACTGGAACTATTTGTAATAATTCGTACTTTCAAACTTAATCGATTGAAAAGTTAATTAGAAAATTGATTTTATGCAATTTAATAATTATTGTATTCGTGTATTAAATTAAATAAAAGACAACAGACATAATGCCGATCATTGTTGCCTTTCACCGGCTTTTGCACTTTAATCTCTTGGTTCTTTTTCTGCAGTGTAAGACGTATGCACTTCAATTTCATACGAACGTTACAGCATAGTTACATTTAAGGCTAAAGGCTCTTTGTGGTTGACATTTGGATATCGACATTGAAACTCAGCTGGCTTATTTCAAGAATGAAGATTAACGTAGTTCGATAAGCCCCTTATCATCCAAGCGCATAACTTTCTCTATTTAAATGCTAATAGATTTGAAACGGGTCACTTTAGTTTCTAACTTGTAACAAATATTTTATCCAAAATATATAACATTCGTTCCCTTGATTTACTCCTTTTGTTTCGTGCTTTACATAGCACATATTTCAATTTAAAAATAAGGTACATATTACAACGCATTCCAGACGAATGTGAATAAAAATGACAAAGTATTACAAGTATCGGAAATTACGATAAGCCTGAATCATCGATATCAAACTATTTAGTTAATTTAAAAATGGGCATTATATGTAATAACGTATAAATGGGCTTGGACGTTGTTCTTTATTTGAAATGTTTAAAACGAGCAACGAGAAACTCTAATCTTCAAGCTATTGGCAAAGGCAATTAATCATATCGAAACAAGCTGCGGTTAATCAGACGGAAATAGCGGATCGATTAGAGAACCACATAAACTGTGTATCTATTGTTCATCTTTAAGAGCAATATCGAGAATCTAGGGATCAGCTTTACTTAGCCCTGTTGCAATCTCCAGTGTGTTGTTTCGCGTACCAGTTTTAGTTAAAGCAGATTGAAGGGAAGGGCAAGAGAATGGTCGAGAGTAGGCTGTGTTGACGTTGAAAGATGGTGGTGCTCCTTCTCTCTGGCCGCTACTTTCAGCATGATATAGCACCATCCAAATGCGCTGATAGATCCAATTTACAGAACGCCTTTAACACACCATACCGACTCATACCCAAAACTTCCACCACAAATTCGTTCACAGTGTTAAAGACAATTTTTAACTTTTTAAATCTCCTGCCTGGCTTAACCCTTTGAGCAATAGCGAGTGATATAGCTATTTCTTTGTTTTGTTCAATTTAATCGAAACTACTTCTTCAGGAAGAATTAAATAACATATTTTCCACGAGGTAGAAGAAACACTTTGAATAATTTCTCTGAAACTGCTAGCTAAAATAGTACGAATAATACATCGGTAATTAAAGTTACACATATTGAATGACATTAAGGTATAATAGTTTTTAGCCAACAGTGTTACAACAGTGTTACAAAATGGAGCGCGTTAATCAACGACAAATATAACCGTAGTATGATACTACGAAAATAATAATAATAATTTCTAACATCAGTCATATTTATTTTAAAACGTTAAATGTTAATATAAGTAACCGCAATACGAAAATAAAGTATTACATTGATTAGCACGGTTAAGTGAAACAGCAGACTTGACAACCTCGCTGCCATTCGTGTTTGTAGGTAGAATTTGTTTAATGGAAATTATAAAGCGGAAGATATCAGTAAAAACGAAATGGACATTATTTTTGTTAGAAATGTCGTTGAAAAATTGAGTAAAGTTGCTACATTTTATCTCCAGAATTAATAATCACCAAAGGAAATTCGTTAAACTCGAGAAAATTATTTACCAAGGATAAATAAATTAGATCGACTGATTATAACGATAACGTTTGTCTTGACGGAGACACCATCGTCCTGCTATTTCACCACATTTGCAACAATTTACTTTAACGTTTACTGACAAATTGCATACATAAAAAAAATTCTTTTTCTCTGCAGCCGACTATAAAAGGTAAGCAGATTACGAAATAAGTTTGAAAACTAATGCAAGTTTAGCATTTTTTCCCAAAAGAACGATCGAGTTGCTAATCATAGTTTCTTTGGGCCTTTGGACCCTAACGATGAGTACGATACAACGGAATTAAAAAGTGTGGAAAGAAAGTTCAAACGGAGCGTAGAATAACGCTACGATGCTCGCGACAAATCATTTTCGAGCACCCTGTACATAGCATCAGCTATGCATATAAGATCCAAGCGATTAATCCGCGTAGAGCAATTAGTAGTGCAGAGGATCCGACAATCGGGCTATAGGTCTCGATTTCAGTCTCTGGAGGGCTGAACCAAACACCTCGTCAGGATGGACGTGCCTGTAGCTCGTGTGAGCCCAGCTGACCCTCGACGATTAATAGTAAACTTAATTATTGGATCTCACGCCACACCAACGCGTCGCACTTCTCCTACGCACTTGTGCTCCGCATCTATCGCCTATGCCCGTATGCCGCGTGTGCGTGAAAATACGCACTGCGAGCGTCAAACTGTGCGTTAAAACTGTACGTTCTTCAAGACGAAAGAACTTTGTAAAAATTGAACCAATCGACTCGAGTTTTCTTTAGAAGCTAGAAAGCTTGGTTTCCTAGATGTTGTATAGAGAGAGTATTGACAAAAATTACAATTGGTCGGAAACTTTTTATCCTGTAAATTAAACTGTAATTAAAGTCTAGAAAATATATTTTCTAGGTTTATGTCAGTTATATGCATACTGAAAATTTCCTTTAAGTACTTTTAGTACTTTTCATACGCATATAACTGACATTTCACAAAACTTATCTCTCAAATTTTCTTCGCGCTTCCGACCAACTGCAATTTCCCAATATTTTTTTTTTTACACGACGTCTAGTAAACTAATCCTTTTAACTGTTAAAAGAACCTCAAGCCTTTCTATTCCAAATTCTATCGTAAATTCTATTCTAAAGGGTGTTTAATAGCTCCTCTAATCGGCCAACGCTTCTTCTCTTCTCTTGAATCAACTTCCTGTTCGTTGCCTGAACCGCCGCGTTCACCTTTTTCCAAAAGGCGTCGTTTTACGATAGATATATAGCACAAAATGTCATACATGCGTTAGGTACCAGCAAAAGTCCACTTAAACGATCGTTTAAGAAGCTGATGTTTTACATCTGTGTCGATTAATAGTCCCGAGTGAATTTGCCATGATCTTAATAACAGGTGGTTGACATTTTTTATTTCACTGGCGTGTGGCGGTTGCAAAGATTTTCACGATCTGACAATTCCGTTTCGCGACCCATAGTTTAGAAGCCTTGTTGTAGATTATTTTTGTCGAGTATTCCACGCTTGTCCGTTGCTAATCCTCTCACAGTTTCTTTTTTAATCCTTCTTTCGTATGTATGTAAAACAAGGTATCATCGACAAAGACCAATCTTGCGACTTCAGCGACTGAAACGCAGCGCCAGACGAGTACATTTTCGCCATTCTATTTAAAAACAACTTGCAAATCTTTTTACGTTCAGTTTGGTCTAGTGTTTGGCTTTCGCTATATTTCAATGAGAAATAAATTTGTCTCGTCGTGTAAACAAAAGTTACGTCTTTCTTCCAAGTCACAATCACTTTTCTAATGTGAAATTTCATTTATTCGCACACAGATTGCGATTAATTCTTTAAATATTTATGTACTTTGTATCTTTTTGACTTCTAAATCATACGGTATTTTTTCGATACAAGCAACTGCATAGAGCAGCATCCGAGGAATCTACACGTTTTAGATTATTCTCAATATCGTGTTTTTGCTTTTCAATCTTTTATTTTCAATTTTTGCTAATTTTGTCGCATTTACAACTTTCCAGCACTTACGAGTTTGTTAATTATGTCGTATTCTGTTTCGATGATTAGAATGCTATTAGTCTCGTACTAAATTCTTCTAATTACAATTTACTCGATCGAATCAAGGAAAGAATGGGTTCGTTGTATATCAATATTAGTAAAATGTAAGTGTTGGAATTTATTGAATCTGCTTATTCGAATTTGATTACGATGACTGATATGGCAACAGAACGTGATTGTCGACGGTCAAAGTAAAACTAAAGGAATAAACGGAGTAAAAAGCTCTTATCGGTCAGATGGTTGAACCGACACTAGTAAGATACAGGGTGAGTCGCAAATCGTGTTATAACCGGGTACGGGGTGATTTTACACCAAAAACAAAGTCGGAAATGTGGAATAAAAAATCTCTACATGTCGCTTTGTCTTCGAGGAAATCGAGTTTGGAAATTTGCCAAGCATACTTAGACTTGGCCAAGTATTGACTGGGTATGAATAAGCAACCAACGCAAAGTTATTATACACGTTAAAATATGTAAAAAATGTAAAATAATATTTTTCCGTTTAAGGTCTCATTTCCAAGAAAATAAAGTTGGAACGGTCTGTTACGAAAATTACGAAATGGTCTGATACACGCGCATGATATATTTTCAAATTTACTTTTCTCGGAAAAATTTTACCTTACATTTTTTACTTATTTCCACATGCAGTTTAAGCTCCTGCCGATTATTTGCTCTTCTTTGATCCAGCAAACCTAACCCCAATCAGTCAAATTGAAATATACATGTCAAATTTTCAAACTCGATTTTCTCGGAAACGAAGTCTCGGATGAAAAAATGTTATAGCATATTTCTCTTACTTTTTCACGTAGAATCACTGAAATTTCCTATATATATATATATATTTGAAACAAGGAAAGGTATTCGGATAATAGAACGTCGGACATTAGGATATTCGAAGAATGGATGTTTGGAGCTTCTACCGTGCTTTTCATAAAACGCTTTATTTGAAAAGTTCTTCGTAAAACTTGAATAGCTATACGATGTGTACATGTGCTAGTCGCTAGCTAGGAAAAGTTGCCGGTAATTCGAAACGATGGAATTGGTTTGGGAATATTTGCAGGTTGGTCATCGCTGAGCGGAAAAGTTTCTTCGTATCGGTTTGAAGGTGACGTATCAGACCGGTTGTAGGAAGCAAAGCCTCGTTTGCCTGGGTGAAGCAACATTTTGCATGAAAAGTAGAATGGTATCGAGTGGAATCGTGGACAGGCCGGATGAAACGATCGTGGTCGCGTATCGTGAAAGAGCGCGCGTGGGATGTACTTGACGTATTGCTCGAGTGATCGGATATCGATTAGTCTGCCGCACGGCTAGTCCACAACACCCTCCATGAGTCGTAACTTGCACTCGAATGCTATTCCACTAATTACCAAGGCGACAGGGACCACTGTGGTTGGCACTTCTGACGGTGGATCTTGACGGTTCCACGCATATGGGCCGGGGTGAACTGGCCAGATTATCGGCTAGGCGTATGCGGTTAATCACTGACCGATCGTTAAGGTACATTATCCTCCTTCATTATGCAGCGGCATTATCATTATAATCTTCCTGAATTTTCAGCTAATTTTATACTTGCGGTTCATGCTCAAACCTCCCCTTATCCGCCACTCTCGATTATGCTACGGCCAAGCTGAATCGTTTGTCCTTTATAGTTTGCGCATCGTTATCATGGATTATATGAATTATTATCACTTTATAACTAGGTCTCGCGCAAGCTTAAGAGGTTATGCCACCTTGATAATATCGAAACTAAGGTTACCTCTACAAACTCATTATTACAAAATAATCCATCTACTTGAAATTAGTATTTCATCGTAAATGAAACACGCGACATACTTTGACAAATTTCTCATTGTAAAAATGCTTTTTATTCCCATCGAAATGACAAAAGCTATCTGTTACGCTATTTAACACGTAAGTAAATATCCTTTGTATAAACTTTTCTATAACTATAAATTTCTCACTCGAACGCTGCAAGTAAACGTACACACGCTGTGCGTTTATTCTTGCAATCTTTTTAAAACGATTCAGTATAGTTAATATCAAAACAATCCCAACCTGGAAATTCGGAAAATTATGAAACTTTTGGCATATGTAGAACATATATATATGTCGAATTATTGTTAGAGTTTTGTGTTGAATCATCGTTTGAATTGTGGGCGCGTATTAATTCTTCATTTGGATTTACCATTGTTTAACTTAACTAAATTATATTACACTTAAATAGTTTAATACGAACAGATATAACCTTTACAAGGTTTAACAACAAATTAGTTTAACGAACGCTTTTAACAATATTCTTGGGTTCAAACGAATCCACGGTCAACGAGTAACACTTTGTACAATAGTTTGTATTTTCTCTGTATAGCAAATTACGTTAGCTCTATCGCTTGGTATCTTCTAGACTGACTTCCCGATATCCGTAAACTCTCCAAGGAGATCTCAATAAAAGACTGCCTGGATCTCATTTGTCAATTACATATTGATTAGAAATATCAACAAAATTCCAGGTGCCGTTGCTAGGCAGACCTGAATAGAGCCGACATTGCTCCTAGCCGGGGCTTGTCCGTTAATACAGCGTGTCCCTCAATATCGGAAGTCTTCTTCTGCCAAGTTAAACGTTCATCCCGTGACCGTGGCTACGTTCAGCGACCAGTTACGTCACCTGGAGCCCAAGTATTCCAAAAGAAATGCTCGATGTCTCTACATCTCCGACAGATATATAGGTAATTATAACGAAACGTTAACTCTAAGAAGCCAAATTGACAATTCCGCTATTTTTAGATTTTATGTTACAACTCACAAACTATAAGAGATAGAAAAACAGTTTTCATGCAAAAGTTACTTCTTTTAACGAGGACTGTCATTTGGCCAAAGTCTTACCGATTGTGTGTACAATTAGAGAAAAGTAATAAACAAAAATGCATAATAATAAAAATATTCACACTAGATTCTTATAATATGATATAATATAATATAATAAAGTATGTAGACATTTGAAACGGAAAAAGGCATCCGTTACTGAGAAATATTATGTTCGGATAACACAACATAAGGGGTTCCGATAAGGGGAGCTCAACTGTAAACATTCTCATCATACAGGGACCGCATTTCGTTCTCTGTCTATTTATACTGTTGAGTGTTGCAACCTGATAGTGATTGCGTACGTAGACTTATTGCTATTCCAAGTATGATGCTAACAAGTTGTCAGCAAGACATAAACAGTAGTATTCGTTAATTACTATACGTTAATTACAATTGTAACGATTTGTCGTTTTACGTGCATCACACTGTTGTGTTTAGCCTTATTTGTAATTACATTTCAGTATTTAGGGCAAATACTTCTATCCTGTCTTTTTTCTATTTAGATGTATCTTTATTATCTTTATTTTCATATTGCAAAATGGTAATCTCATTCCACTATTTATTGGTTACAGTCGACAAATTTATTGGAAAGTGACTGCGTTTAATGTGTCTGCGAGATGAACCAGTTGTTCGAGTGTGTTCAAATGACGCCGTAAACTGTGTATACATATCTATAGTTTAGGGAAGAAATTTTCCTGTGATTTTTGCGTATGACATTATACTTCATTTTTATATTTTTATAAGCAAAATGTTTTTTAAATACGCAAACGCTATAAACTATAGAATATTTATAAAGAGTAAAAGCTATAAAATATATTTCAACCTACTAAATATTTCTACTATTATAACTAAGAAGATTCTTGAAATATTTATTTTACTTAATCTGTTTTAGTTAAAGTGAACATGCAGCGTAGTTCGATTATTGCTGGCTTATTAAAATAAATTTACTAGTTTGATTTCGGCATGCACAAGTCGAAGAAATTCGTTGGAAATGAGGGATTATTGTTAAATTCTGATAATACATAAGTTGTATCTTGCGTCACATGTTTAAGTTGCGTCGCACAATTATCTTGCGAGTGCAATGCTTATAATCGTTCCACTTCTAATCTTTAACTTTCTCATCCGTTATAATAAAGCCAACTATAAGTTATATAAGAAGTGGGAAAACTTAATTCAAAGTTACGAAAGAACTTGGATTAAGATATCTGCTTTATTCGTTCACGATTTGATAAATCAATTTCACAATGTTTAGATTAACTTTCCGCTTCAACACTCGGTTGGGCTTTGCAGATTTATTGGCTTCTTAGTTCCAGTTTCGCTATTCCTGCATAAAATTGTAATTACACTCCTGTGTTTCAATTCCTTTCTGTTTCACAGAATTCTTAACTTTTGATAAACTTTGGCAAACTTGTTTCTAATAGTATATAATAATAATAATTCTGCTCCGTTGAAAGTTAATAAAGGCTAATCAACAATCACCGGCTTTGATGAACTTGAAATCGGTTTCATGGAAGTCAAGGTCGAGATATCCTGACGCTAGCACGACTGAATTTTTATTTCTTCCGATTTTCGAAATTTATCGTAAATTCGATTGCTACCATTTATCATTATTTTTATACAGGTCGTTTCTCTTTTGATATCTTTGTTATTTTTGCGGATAAGGAAACATATACGGGGAAAAAGTTATTTGGTTTAGAACGGCGAATATCGTGTTTCGTGTTTTTTTCCTTCAAAGATATCTTGTTCCCACGTTTCAAGTTCATCGACGGTTTGTTTCATAATAACGGGATATTTCTAGCTGACAAGAAATGAATTTTAAACACGTAGATATGTTAATCTAGAAATAATCTTCAGTAGACATTTCGTGATAATTGCGAGGGAAATGGGAAATTTCCTTATTTTTACCTAAAATTGTTATTATTTTACAAGAAATTCTCGACATGACCTCCGTTATTTTCAAGACATTTTCCTATACGACACACGAATGATTGATCATTTCGTTGCACGTTCGATCATAGTTGGAGAAATGGTGTAGTCGCTGTGCATCTACAGAATTCCTGACGGCTTCTCCATACATTAGCACCATTTCTATTTTTTCTTATTGACTGTACACGTCGACGTGAATGAAACGAACAAGACGAAAGAGTTTTCCACTGCTTTAATCAGCACGTTCACTCAATTGTGACTGCGTTTCGATTCGTCGAATCTTTCTAATCGTTACAGATAGTAACACCAGAAGTGTCATCAAACAAAGTTGATGATACTTAACAATACAATTTATTGGAATTTCGAAAGCAAGGCCAGTCGAATGCAACATCTCGTGTAAAATTAAAATAAAATTTTGGTCAAAGGTAAGAAAATGTTCAATTTCTTACTTTTCAAATTACCACAAAGTTTCTACCAACGTCATCTCAAGGCAGCATGTTTAAAGTCCATTGTTTATCAACTAAAATAATACGTTGATAAAGATATGCAAAGAATTATTTTCTCATACATTTTTTTGTATCTGCACAAGTAACAAAGATATATGTATGCTACATAATAAACATACTAGCTCAAAAGCTAGCAACTATACGTGATTATAATTAGACTACCTATGGAGGACATGCATACGTATCTATGATACGTTATCATATCTGAAACCTTTCTCCATTAAAAGCATTATTTGCGCATTGATCTCAATGGTTACAGTTACGTGCCACATCCTGTATAGATATAATATATTTGGTATATGTATGTGGCGGCACATGAGTTATAGGACGATTCGAATCGAGAGTGACTCATGTTGTTGTTTTGCCTCGGAGTATCAACGTCGTTTTCGATGTGCAAGATTTAAAAGTAAACAAACACTGGACAAAACGATATTGCCGTTACGAACAACCGTCAACCGGAATCGAATTCAAACTTTCCGGTACTCCGCCGATCAGTATAAATAGACGAACCTGCTCTCTAGAAGGATAATTATCCAGTAATCACAAGTATTCACTTGTCTCGTCATTAAATAAATCAACACGTTTAACATCCACCACATGTACATACCTATACAGTTTGTATCGATGATTGCGGAAGGGATGCAAGTGTCATGGATGAAGAAATGAAGCGGACAACGAACCTCCATAGATTAAATTATAAGCAAACGAAAATTATGTCCTGATTATTAAACGGTAAATTATTTAATCGCGCGTTTGTACTGGCCGTTGCATGTACTTTTATTGACACGATGAAGTATCAGGTTTTAATGAGCACCGAGCCAACGCTTCGACTTCCTAGACATTTAACTTGCACAATTTCTGGAAATTTTAACTATCGGAAAAACAGTGAAACTTTGTCGCGCTTCCTACCTTCGGTAATAAAAACGAAACTTTACGTTTAGAATTTGCACGGCGTTAACGGAACGTTTGTTCTTGAGTTCTTGTAAAAGTTTTATGCCCATTCCACTGCAAAGTGTATATTTCCTTCTCCAATAGTTTAAACGGATTCTGTTATATATTGATTTATTAATTTATTCGCGCATTCAACTTTTAATTATTGAAAAGAAATAAATTTGGTTTGCAAGGGTTTGCCGATCGAGAGAATGGAAATTACCGCGTTCACGTAGATACGTATGCGTTAGGACATGGTGAATCGAAAGATGAAGACATGAAGAGAAAAAGTCGCAGAATCTTAAATGTTATAATAATATATATATATATTGTGCTTTATTAGTCCCAATACGTTAATGTCGCTACTGATTCGTTACTTGGGGAGATTTTCCAAGCGTCGATAACCAATTTTCATGAAAACAGTGCTCAAAGTGGAGCTGGAATTTTTCTTAATACCTCGGAAACTCCTTAAAGTACAAAAAAATATTGTATACAAAAATTATTTGTTTTTTAGTGGCAAATTTAATTACGTAAATTGTTTTTCAAAGTGACTACTTATATAAGCATTACACCAAAAATTAATATTTTTTGCTTTTTTCTTTGCTTGATAGTCAACATTTCATCTATATCGTTGTAAGATATTGCATAAACTTAAGAATTTTCAAATTTGAAAAAGCTTAAAAGAAAGCTAAAGTTTAAGCCCTAAGTTTTAATGAAAACGTTAAATTATCTGCTTTGAATTTTCTCCTTGACGAAAGGCCTTTGATCTTATCAGACGGATACATTATATACAAATATCTAATCCGAACGATGAAAAGTGTTAATCGCGAGTATTAAAAATTCCTAAAAGTACGAGTATTTTATGAAGTGCTCGGTTTCATAAAGCTACCCAACGTAGCGCAACCTCTTAAATCATCCTGTCGACGATGGTAGTAATTATATTTGGATCACTGGCCCGTAACAACGATTTTCCGGCAAGAGGTTTCTAATGAGAGTAGCAAGTAAGTTGGAATTTATATTGCTCAAGTAATCGGAGAAATCTTTGCTTAAATCATTTTATAGTCAAACGCATGAAAGTGTTTGATACCTTATATATCTTACATTTCGATAATTCGAGTAGTATAGTTAAGATTCAAGGTGAGATCAAAGAAATAAATGCAGTACAATTTAAGAGCCACCGTTGAAGCATAATACTCGTATCTGATCCTCACATTCATCTCTCATTTTTCTATTTTCGCGTGTTCCATCGATGATTACGAGTAGTAGAAATTTATTCTTTCTTATTGACATTACTCATCCTTACATTTCTCAAAAGTATCTCGCACTTTTATTTATTGCAGTTTGTTTGAATAAAATACATCGTAAAGTTATTGAAATCCAAGTATCGATTATGGAATTTATTTAGTACTTAGATTACAATGTCCGGCAGTTGGAAAAATTCATTTTAACCATCTTAACAGGACATTCTTCTTAGGACATAATGTCACTTTCAAGCTTTTAGTTCTTTCTAGTTTCTCATAGTCTTAGTCTCTGTGTGACTTATCCCACTGACTTGCTACAATCTCGTGTCTTTTCGATGGTGAAAACTTAAAGACTGGTTTCAACCAGTCGAAAATCACTGGTTTCTATTTAAAAACCTAATTTATAAACGTGTCTTTTGCGACATACAGTTTACCCATCGTTACAACTATCCACGACTTATACATACAGGATGTCGCAGCTAAGTTTATCACTTGGAGTATCTCGTTCGTCCTTGATAATATTAAAAAAATGTTTCAGGAACAAGACGAATGGTTTCGAAATTAGTTTTTGCGTAAGAGAACATACAAACGTTATCGATGTTACTTCAAATGGGATCGTACATTTTTTAATACATCAATCCATTCAACAGAACATTCTGTACAAAAATTGTATTAACTTATTTACGTTGAGAAATTATTAGTTTAGCAGATACGTTAACTTTACTTTGTCAAATTCGACGCATGAAAGACAAAGATAACGTAAACGTAACTATACCGTTTCGCGTATTTTCCTATCTTCCGTACATTGAAGTAATAAATAATGCGATTAAAGTGTTTAATTGTTTCTATGATCCATTTTCCGTAAGCTTCCACTTCAATCATTCACTTGCGAAATTTTCGGCCCAAGTCATTTTAACACATTGCTTATCGACAGCCTATTAATGGTCTTTAAAAGGCCAGCGTTTATCGACCGATAGCTTATAAATCGGCATTTTGTTGACTTCGGTTACGGACCGGTACACTATTAATCCGCTTTTTCTTAAATCTGCCAGAGGCAGTGGTAGAAAAATTGTTAAACACACGCGCGCTCGCGTTGCCGGTAACGATGCTGCTCTACTTGTTTCTTCAAAGTCGTTACAATAATTTTGACCCTCCAAAATGAATCCCAGCAACGAAAGTGAGGTACTTTTGGATCATTGGTCACAGCATTCAAGTACTCAATCGTCAAGTACTCGTTGGACATTCACTTAAATTACCTCTACGTTATACTGACTTGGAAAGCTACAATAATACGGATATCCACATGTTCCATCCGAAGGAACAAAACGTGAGGATTTTCGTAGGCCGCCCAGTTTTTCGCAAAGGTTTCTACGATGCTTTGAGAAGCGCAAAACGACGAGGTAAAGTTTATGCAACATCGTAATCTGCGCCTTAAACGAGTGCCGTTTTACGTATTTCTATATCGAGAGATCGAAGCTGTACGGGACGAGGGAGAATTGAATCTGATTGATAGCGCAACGAACTTACCTTTTGCCAAAGACAGATGCTCGTTAGCTGGCAATGAGCGTCGTGCGGTACTGTTGCGTCGATGTCTTGGTTGATTCCTCCTCCTTTCCAAGCAGCGTTGCTGTTATCGGTCGACGTGGAATACGGCTCGAAGTAGCAAAAATTATGTGCGCGTGTGCCCGTTTGTAATATTCACTCAAAGCACTTATCACTTATGCACTTATCACTCGGCAAACGAATATTATATGTGACTTGGTCAGTTGTGTTTTGATCTCGCCCTCTTTAACGGTAAAAAATACAGATTATGACTCTGAGATGATGAGCCTAATTTATAGCCTAATTTCATCCCTTGAATACAGAAACTTTACTTGCTATATATCCCAACAGTACATAGTTTATTTAGTCAATGATTGAAATTAATATTTATATTTTTGTTTGAACAAAACGTATTTAACGAGAGTTCATCGATGCCGATCTTCACTGTTTTATTAGCTAGGATAACTCATCGTTCTTTAGTTCTAAACATCAACCACCGACTTTGATCTCTGGTTCATTCGCATCCGCTGTGTTTATTTTTATTAATCTTACTTGGGCTACTTCAAAGAACTGGCGAAAGTAACGGAATTGATATTAATGGGGCATTAAAGTATGACATTCATCGCATAATTCAGAACGGATAGTAAATAAAGCACTTAAGAATATTTATGCACGTTTCCCTTCAACTGTCTCCAAATTCGTGATACAGTCGGGGGGGGGGGGGGGGGGGGG